>NW_019944785.1:24084-30443 GCF_002910315.2 Salvelinus sp. IW2-2015 | reverse complement strand
GAGAAAGAGAGGAGTATTATGTTATGAGAAATCAGGTCTAACTTGGAATTCAAGTAATAATTGATGCAACGAGAAGGAAGCGCAGACTCGGAGACATGTGGGGAAGTGAGAATTGCTATGGGTCCACAGATACCCCCTTGTTGGGAGTAGGGGGGGAATCAACTATGGGTTAAGATATTATCTGGATTAGTTGTTGATTCATGAGACATAGGCAAAGGTAGAGGGGAGTGGAGTAAGCATTAAGACAAAGGGATGGAATGCACTAAATACATATGATACTTAAAACCAAAACTCAGTCACAACTAACAATATACATCAAGTCAGGCACAGACAATGTGCAGGGAACTCAACCAGGGAATTGGGTTATACAGGACAGGTTCGGATGCTTAAGTGGGAGGACTTAGTCCGTGGTGAGATTTGGGTCTAAAAGATTTTATTAGATCCTGTAAAAAGGACAAGATAACGATTTCCTACTATAGTGCGAAATGTTTCTTGACACTGGGAAGTTTATAGGCGTTATTTTAATAATTTTGTATGTAAGGGAGAGTGGGGTAGATTAAGACAAGGGAAATAGATAATATTACTAGTCATATTACAGGGAGAGTGGGGTAGATTAAGACAAAGGGATAGATTATATAGATATTACTAGTCATATGTAACAGGGAGAGTGGGGTAGTTAAGACAAAGGAATAGATTATATAGATATTACTAGTCTATGTACAGGGAGAGTGGGGTAGATTAAGACAAAGGGATGATTATATAGATATTACTAGTCATTGTACAGGGAGGTGGGGTAGATTAAGACAAAGGGAATATAGATATTACTAGTCATATGTACAGGGGAGTGGGGTAGATTAAGACAAAGGGATAGATTATAGATATTACTAGTCATATATACAGGGAGAGTGGGGTAGATTAGACAAAGGGAAATATAGATATTACTAGTCATATGTACAGAAGAGTGGGGTAGATTAAGACAAAGGGATAGATTATATAGATATTACTAGTCATTGTACAGGGAGAGTGGGGTAGATTAAGACAAAGGGATAGATATAAAGTATTACTAGTCATATGTACAGGGAGAGTGGGGTAGATTAAGACAAAGGGATAGATTATATAGATATTACTAGTCATATGTACAGGGAGAGTGGGGTAGATTAAGACAAGGGATAGATTATATAGATATTACTAGTCATATGTACAGGGAGAGTGGGGTAGATTAAGACAAAGGGATAGATTATATGATATTACTAGTCATATGTAAAGGGAAGTGGGGTAGATTAAGACAAAGGGAAATATAGATTTACTAGTCATATGTACAGGGAGAGTGGGGTAGATTAAGCCAAAGGGATAGATTATATAGATATTACTAGTCATATGTACAGGGAGAGTGGGGTGGATTAAGACAAAGGGATAGATTATATAAATATTTAGTCAATAGGGAGAGTGGGGTAGATTAAGACAAAGGGATAGATTATATAGATATTACTAGTCATATGTACAGGGAGAGTGGGGTAAAGATTAAGACAAAGGGAAATTAAGATATTCTAGTCATATGTAGGGAGAGTGGGGTAGATTAGACAAAGGGAAATTATAGATATTCCTAGTCATATGTACAGGGAGAGTGGGGTAGATTAAGACAAAGGGAAATATAGATATTACTAGTCATATGTACAGGGAGAGTGGGTAGATTAAGACAAAGGGATAGATTATATAGATATTACTAGTCATATGTACAGGGAGAGTGGGTGTAAATTAAGACAAAGGGAAATATAGATATTACTAGTCATATGTACAGGGAGAGTGGGTAGATTAAGACAAAGGGAAATATATGATATTACATAGTCATATGTACAGGGGAGTGGGGTAGATTAAGACAAAGGAAGATTATATAGAATTTACAGTCATATATACAGGGAGAGTGGGGTAGATTAAGACAAAGGGATAGATTATATAGATATTACTAGTCATATGTACAGGGAGAGTGGGGTAGATAAGACAAGGGGAAATATAGATATTACTAGTCATATTACAGGGAGAGTGGGGTAGATTAAGACAAAGGGAAATATAGATATTACTAGTCATATGTACAGGGAGAGTGGGGTAGATTAAGACAAAGGGTAGATAGATTTGATTATAGATATTACTAGTCATATGTACAGGGAGAGTGGGGTAGATTAAGACAAAGGGATAGATAGATTTGATAGATATTACTAGTCATGTGTACAGGGATGCAGATGAAATTAAAACCAAATCAAATGTTATGTGACACGTGCACCGAAAACAACAGGTGTAGAACTCACAGTGAAATGCTGAATACAACAGGTGTAGACCGTACAGTGGAATGCTGATTTACAAGCAATTAACCAACAATGCAGTTTTTAGAAAATATCCACAAAAAAGTAAGATATAAGAACAACAAATAATTAAAGAGCAGCAGTAAATAACAATATTGGGCTAGACACCAGGGTGTTATGGTTACAAGAGTCAATGTGGAGGCTATAGACAGGGTGTTTATGGTCAGAGTCAATGTGGAGGCTATCATACAGGGGGTACGGTACAGATCAATGTGGAGGCTATATACAGGGTGTTACCGGTACAGAGTCAATGTGGAGGCTATATACAGGGTGTTATGGTACAGAATCAATGGGAGGCTATATACAGGGTGTTATGCGTACAGAGTCAAATGTGGAGGCTATATACAGGGTGTTACGTACAGAGTCAAATGTTTGAGGACTATATACAGGGGTGTTATGGTACAACAAAAAAGGAGGTTTTTTTTTTTTCCCCAATGTGGAGGCTATATACAGCGGTGTTACTGGTACAGAAGTAATGTGGAGGCTAATAACCAGGGGGTACCGGTTACAGAGTCAATGTGGAGGTATTACAGGGTGTTTACGTACACGAGTCAATGTGGAGGCTATCATCCAGGGTGTTATTGGTACAGAATCACTGTGGAGGCTATTACAGGGCTGTTATGGTACAGAGTCAATGTGGAGAGCTATGAACAGGGTGTTAGCGGTCAGAGTCAATGTCGGGGCATATTACAGGGTGTTATGCGTACAGAGTCAATTGAGGCTATATTGTTTTTAACCAAGGGGGGGGGGAGGGTTTTAAACCGGTACAGAGTCAAGGTGGAGGCTGATAGACAGGGTTTATGTACAGAGTCAATGTGGAGGATATATACAGGCAGTACCGTACAGAGTCAACGTGGCAGGCCTATATTACAGCGGTGTTATGGTACAGAGTCAATGTTGAGACTATATCAGGGTGTTATGGGTACAGAGTCAATTGTGGAGGCTATATACAGAGTTTATGTACAGATCAATGTGGAGGCATATATACAGGGTGTTATGGTTACAGAGTCAATGTGGAGGCTATAGACAGGCGTGTTACGGTACAGATCAATGTGGAGGCTATATACAGGGGGTTACGGCGACAGAATCAATTGTGGAGACTATATACAGGGGTACTCGGTAAGAGGTCAATGTGGAGGCTATATACCAGGGTGTTACGGTACAGAGTCCAGTGTGGAGGCCTATATACAGGTATTACGTACAGAGGACAATGTGTTTTTTTTTTTTTTTTTTTGCAGGGGCACCAGTAGGTAATTGAGCGTAATTATACATGTGGGTAGTTATTAAGCAGGTTACAGTGAACATCTGATGCTCTGGGCTCAACAGTGCAGCTCAACATGAAAAAGAAATGTAAGAAAAAGAGAATTAACGAGACAAAAAATCAACAAACACATTGACAACTGTGGTGGCAGGGGAAGAACACATTGAAACTGTGGTGCCAGGGGAAGCAACACATGACAAACTGTTGGATGCAGGTAAGAACACATTGACCAACTGTGGTGCAGGGTAAGAACACATTGACAACTCTGTGGTGGTCAAGAACCACATTGACAACTGTGGGGGCAGGGTAAGAAACACATTGACAACTGTGGTGGCGGGTTAGAACACATTGGACAACTGTGGGTGGCAGGGTAAGGAACACATGTTGACAAACTGTGTGGCAGGGTAGAACACATGACAACTGGGGGTGGCAGGGTAAGAAACACATTGACACAACTGTGGTGGCAGGGTAAGAAACACATTGGACAACTGGGTGGTGGCAGGGTGGAATAACATATTGACAACTGTGGTGCAGGGGAAGAAACCACATTGACAACTTGGTGGCAGGGAAAGAGTCCGCGGGGGAATTGTCCACTACATTCATATGGGTGCAGCAGGGGTGATAGAGAGAATGGGGGGGCAGCAGGGGTTGATGAGGATGGGGGGCGGCACGGGTTGGATGAGGATGGGGGGGGCAGCAGGGTTGATGGGATGGGGGGGGCAAGCAGGGGTTGATGAGGATGGGGGGGCAGCAGGGGTTGATGAGGTGGGGGCAGCAGGGGTTGATGAGGATGGGGGGGGCAGCAGGGGTTGATGCAGGATGGGGGGCAGGGGTTTGTTGATGGAGGTGGGCCAGCAGGGGTTGATTGAGGATGGGGGGGGCAGCAGGGGTTGATGAGGATGGGGGGGCAGGCAGGGGTTGATGGGATTTGGGGGCAAGCAGCGGTTGATGAGGATGGGGGAGCAACAGCGGTTGATGAGGATGGGGGGGGGCTGCCCAGGCTGGTTCCTCTGACGTCCAAAATTCAGCTCCTTTTGTTTTGCTGATGTTGAGGGATCGGTGGTTTTACCTGCACCCAAAAACCGTACACCAAAAATTGTGGAAGAGACATAACCTTCATGGAGTCTAAAGGAAGAAACCACATGAAAAAGTTGGTAAGCAAGTTAGGATTTTAAAAAATTATAATAATTGTTAAAAAAGATTTTGAATGAGGCAAATGAACTTTACATGGTGTTAGGAGGTTTCGTGATGCTTGGTATCTCTACCAAAGGAAGATGTGACATTTAAGATTGTTCTATACATCAGTTGAGGTCTCTATACGCTACAATCTGTGTTCTATACATCAGTTGAAGTCTCTATACGCTACAAATCTGTGTTCTAGTTACATCAGTTGAGGTCTCTAACGCTACAATTTGAGGTCCAAAACCTGAAATGTGCATCTTTTAGCTGTATGGGCTTAATATGTTTTCCGTAAGTTGAGCCAATGGATGAGCCAGTCGTCATTGAGCCAAATGGAATGAGCAGGGCAATGAGGCTATCGGTGCTGTAAGTAGTTGAGCAATTGGCATGAGCCAAGTGTCAAAGTGAGCAATGGTTTGAGACCAGTGTGCAAGTTGAGCCAATGGTGAGCCAGTGTCAAGTTGAGCAGATGGATGAGCAGTGGCGAAAGTTTGAGCCAATGGTTTGAGCCAGTGTCAAAAGTTGAGGCCAATGGTTGAGCCAGTGTCAGATTGAAGCCAATGATGACCCAGGGTCAAGTTGAGCCAGCATGGTTGAGCGGCAGTGGCCAATGGTTCTCGAGCCAGCAAGTTGAGCAGGATGACCCAGTGTCAAGGTGAGCCAATGGTTGAGCCAGTGGCTTATAGTTGAGCCAATGGATGACGCCTTTGCGTCAAATCTTGAGATCCAATTGGTTGAGCCAGTGTCAAGTTGAGCCAATGGATGAAGGCAGTGCACAGTGCTCAACATTGAGCCAATGGATTGAGGCCCAGTGTCGAATTTGAGCCAATGGTTGAAGTTAGCCAGTGCAAAGTTGAGCCAAATGCGTGAGCCAGTCGTCTAAGTTTGAGGCACCATATGGTTGAGCCAAGTGGCAAGGTTGAGCCATTGGGATTGAGCCAGCAAATTACACCAGTGAGCCAGCAGTTGAAGCCTGTTAGCAGTGTTCATTGAGAATGGATGAGCGAGTGTCTTAAATTGAGCCAATTGGTTGAGCCAGGTTGTACCAGTTGAGCTCAAGTGATTGATGCCAGTGGCAACTTGTTCATGAGCCAATTGTTGTTTAGCCATGTGCAAGTTGAGCCAATGGATGACCAGTGTCAAGTTGAGCCATGTTGAGCCAGTGTTCCAAGATTGAGCCAATGGATGGACCAGTGTCAAAGTTGAGCCAATGGTGAGCCAGTGATCAAGTGAGCAATAAGTGCGAATTGAGCCATCGTGAGCCAAGTTGCACCAAGGTTGAGCCATGAATGATCCGAGCAATGCGAGAGCCGTGTCAGTTTGAGCCATGGTGAGCGCAATGGTTGAGCCAGTGGCAAGATGAGCCCATGTTGAGCCATTGTCAAGATGAGGGCCAATGCGTTGACCGTGTCAAGTGAGTTCCAATGGTTTGACCCAGTGGCAGATGACGGCCAATGGTTGAGCCCAGTGGCATAGTTGTGATGCCAATGGTTGAAGCCAATGGTTGACACCGGGTTGTCAAGTGGCATCGTACAGTTCGATGCCAATGGTTGGACCAGTGT
>NW_019944785.1:12622-24044 GCF_002910315.2 Salvelinus sp. IW2-2015 | reverse complement strand
TGAGCCAATGGTTGAGCCAGTGTCAAGTTGAGCCAATGGATGAGCCAGTGGCAAGTTGAGCCAATGGTTGAGCCAGTGTCAAGATGAGCCAATGGATGAGCCAGTGTCAAGTTGAGCCAATGGTTGAGCCAATGGTTGAGCCAGTGGCAAGATGAGCCAATGGTTGAGCCAGTGTCAAGWTGAGCCAATGGTTGACCCAGTGTCAAGTTGAGCCAATGGTTGACCCAGTGGCAAGATGAGCCAATGGTTGACCCAGTGGCAAGTTGAGCCAATGGTTGAGCCAATGGTTGACCCAGTGTCAAGTTGAGCCAATGGTTGACCCAGTGTCAAGATGAGCCAATGGATGACCCAGTGGCAAGATGAGCCAATGGTTGACCCAGTGGCAAGATGAGCGAATGTAAGTGTTTTCTTCCCTGGTGTAATGTAGGGCATTATCACTGGTTTATGAGGTAACAACCGGGCCTAAGTACAACGTGTTTGTTAGGTGTTAAACCTGTGTTCAAATATGCTTCAAATTATTACAAAGACAAGAAGAAGAAAAAAAGTGATTGTGAATGTGTTGAATTGTGTTTGGGAAATAGAGATAGACATGGTTTTAAAAGGTAGTGGTAATATTTAATTCAGTACAGAAATATGCAGGTGGATTATTTCACTCTGTCCAGCGGCTGAGTTTACCCCACACCCGGAGTAAACTGAGACAAGAGAACACCATTTTTGGAGAAGCTCTGTTTTTTTTTTTACTTTCCTTGAATTGACATGAATTCTGATTATTTCCAGAAATACACAACGTCCTGAAATATACACTGAGCAAAAATATAAAACCGCAACATGCAACAATTTACTGAGTTACAGTTCATATCAGGAACTCAGTCAATTTAAATAAATTAGGTCCTAATCTATGGATTTTCACATGACTGGGTACAAAGATATGCATCGGTTGGTCACAGGTACCTTAACAAAAACAAGGTGGGGCCTCCCGGGTGGCGCAGTGGTCTAAGGCACTGCATTGCAGRGRTAGCTGTGCCACCAGAGACTCTGGGTTRGAGCCCAGGCTCTGTCGCAGCCGGCCGCGACCGGGAGGTCCATGGGGCGGCGCACAATTGGCCCAGCGTCGTCCGGGTTAGGGAGGGTTTGGCCGGTAGGGATATCCTTGTCTCATCGCGCACTAGCGACTCCTGTGGCGGGCCGGGCGCAGTGCACGGTCGCCAGGTGCACCGTGTTTCCTCCGACACATTGGTGCGGCTGGCTTCCGGGTTGGATGCACGCTGTGTTAAGAAGCAGTGTTGCTTGGTTGTYTTTTGGAGGACGCATGGCTCTCGACCTTCGTCTCTCCCAAGCCCGTACGGGAGTTGTAGCAATGAGACAAGACAGTAACTACTAACAATTGGATACTATGAAATTGGGGAGAGTTGGGTAATTTATTTATTTTTTAAACAAGGTATGGGCGCGGATCAGAAAACCAGTCATATCTAGAGTGACCACCTCATGCAGCGCGACACATCTCCTTTGCATAGAGTTGATGAGGCTGTTGAGGACAAGACACTTGCGGTTTCCATGGAGAACAGACTGTTATAGCGTAACATCAACTGGTGCATTGTGCCACCATGACCAAGTAGAAGAGACGTCTTTCTCCTAGGGATAACACGTTGTCTTCCTCCTAGGGACAACGTCTTTCTCCTAGGGATAACACGTTGTCTTTCTCCTCGGGACAACGCAATGTCTTTCTCCTAGGGACAACGTCTTTCTCCTAGGGACAACCCAACGTCTTTCTCCTAGGGACAACGCAACGTCTTCCTCCTAGGGACATGTCATGACGTGGCCCTTTCTGGGTATAGATCGTGGCATTCCCTCTCTCTCTCCTCTCCTACATCCAGGTTCTGTTATCTCAGGTCGTAAATTCCAGGAGGAGACTCTCTCCCCAATGGCCATGCAGAAAGAGACACATAGAACAAAGGAACTTCTTCTACATCACAGAACTTGAGAACTGAACAATGTCCATGTTTTGGAGAATGTGTAAARGGTCGGTGGAGAAMCCAGCTACGACCCGGTCCGTTTTGTTTCATGTTTGTGACCTCATGAAAGACAAAACAGCCACATTACCATAACTCTGTTTATACAGGTGCCTCCATTATGAGGTTTACATCTAATTATTGTCTAAAATGAATGAGTAAAGATGAAACTATTTGTGAAATGATGTAATGCTATGGTAAACCGTTAATGTGAGAGAATTGTATTCCCTTTAAAGTTTAACTAAGTCATTGGCCCCGCCCCCGTGAGCACAGACATGATCTGACGTCATGGAACAGCCCTTTTCTACTGTGACGAATAAAACCCCCTCCTGAGGAAATCCTCTTCAGACCACGCGTACCTCGATGGACACCGAGGAGGCGAAGGTTTGAGTAGAGACCACAAAAACCTCAGTATAAGCTAAGGTTGTAATGGTGGTTGAATTCCTAACCATACCACGTGGAGCATTGGCTACACGGCTGGAAATGGTTAAACTCTGAAACTATCGATCGACAGAATAAGAGAAAATCTTAGATATCATTACTAGTCTGCAACATGGGATGCGAAGACCGTCAACCGCCGAAACATCTATTAGAACATTTCTGAATGGTACTCTGAGGTATCCATTCTAACCACAAAGGACTTCAGGGAAGCAGAGAGAGAGAGAGAGAGAGACGCTCAGATGAACTCTCCAACAGAAAGACAGACGATTCCAACAGAGATCACGACGACACACTTGAGCGTAAATATATATTGATTGCAACTATTCCCAAATGAGTGAGCGTTCACGTGCAAAGGATTAGCATTTCAATTAATATAATGATCAACTGTGTAGTGACTCTTTTGTCTTTCGCGCCCTTCTCAGGCCACACCCACTTCCCTTTGTCCACCAAGCCGTCCTATTGGCTTAGCCCACTAGGGAACCTCCCCTATCATTTCCTTGTAGCCATAGCTACTGTTTGTTTGTTTATGCATTTCTGTGATTATTTAGTTAGTAAATGATTGCAAAATAAATGATTGTGACAATTGGTGTATGGATGATTCATAGTAAAGGCTGGGTTCGTGCAGATAACCAACAATTTACGATGTTTGGAATGAGACTAACGTGAGGTAAGAATAATTCATTAATTAGAAGACTAATTGATCAGATATTAAACTATCTGAAAGAGTTATATTAGGAAAATTATAACTTTGTAATCTGAAGATTTTCCTTGTGCCCCGACTTCTCCTAGTTAATTACATTTACAATGATTAGCTTAATCACGTAATAATAATTATCAGAGAATGATGTGAGAAATAAGTCCTTCACTTTAATGATGCGAAAGACACACAAATCTTTTGTCCCGGGACAAACGCAACGTCCTTTCTCTCCTAGGGACGTCTTTCTCCTTAGGGAAAACGCAACGTCTTTCTCCTAGGGACAACGTCTTTCTCGCTAGGGACAACGTCTTTCTCCTAGGGACAACGCAACGTCTTTCTCCTAGGGACAAACGCAACGTCTTTTCTCCTAGGACAACGCAAGTCTTTCTCCTAGGGACGTCTTTCCTTAGGGACAGACGCAACGTCTTTCTCCTAGGGACAACGTCTTTCTCCTAGGAGGCAACGTCTTTCCTAGGGACAAAGCAACGTTTCTCGCTAGGGACAACGCAACGTCTTTCTCCTAGGACAACGTCCCCTTTTTTTTTTTTTTTTCCCCCCCTTCTTTTTCTCCTAGGGACAACGTCTTTCTCCTAGGACACGCAACGTCTTTCTCCCTACCGGGACAACGCAACGTCTTTCCTCCTAGGCGACAACGTCTTTCTCCTAGGGACAACGAGCAACGTCTTTCTCCTAAGGGACAACGTCTTTCTCCTAGGAGGACAACGCAACGTCTTTCTCCTAGGGACAACACAACGTCTTTCTCCTAGGGCTAAACCCAGTCCTCTTATGGTCATGCAGTTCTGTTTCTGTACCACAGTTATTTTGGTCCAAAATAGTAGCCAAGACAAACATGGACCTCTTTTTCAGTCTTGGATTGTTCCCCTAATTAAACTACTGGGGGAGGTAGACTGCAAGATAGGACTAAAACTGTGTCTGAAAGTTAAATTCTTCCTTTCCTTGTCTCCTCTCCTTCATGTCCACTGTGGTTGGGATTTCTGATAGTCATCTGTGTAGTTTCCCTTTCTCCCCCAGTTCCTCTATAATCCCTCCCCCGGCCTCCATGTCATCAGCATCCTCCCTGAACCTGGGCCAATCACTGTCTCCGTCCCCACGTTCCATGGCCTCTGGTTGGCCGTTGAGGTTGATGTGGGCGGGAGGTGAGTCGTCGTGGCCCGTGGTCGTAACACAGGTACAGTTGTCACACAGGCCGAAGCGTTTGAGTCCGTGGGACAGGGCTCCAGTGAATCTTCGTCTACACCCTTTACAAACCACGGGCCAACTAAAGCGGTGCACCTGGTTGTCAAAGACAAAGACATGTTAACATCAATCAGTACACACACACACACACACACACACACACATCTATACACAAAGACTTCCTGATTTAATGAATATGAAAACAGAGGGCTGAAATTATTACAGCATTGAACCTCATTAAAGGCTTCAGTCATATAAAAATTATACTTAAATCCGAACTGTCTATCAGATTAGTAAGAATGTCTCACCCCATGTTCAAGAATGGCCTTTTTCACTTAATTTTTTATTCATTTTACCTTTATTATTCAGATTACAACCTCTCACTTTCAGTTATTTGGGGCGGTAGGGTAGCCTAGTGGTTAGAGCGTTGGGCTAGTAGCCGAAAGGTTGCAAGTTCAAATCCCCGAGCTGACAAGGTACAAATCTGTCGTTCTGCCCCCTGAACAAGGCAGTTAACCCACTGTTCCCCGGTAGGCCGTCATTGAAAATAAGAATTTGTTCTTAACTGACTTGCCTGGTTAAATAAAGGTAAAATAAAACATTTGAAAAGGAAATCTCCCCCCAAAAAATCGCTATTTTTAAAACAATCTATAAAAATCTGTTTGCAATTTCAGTTTAATCCACCAGACAGAACAAATATTACAACAAATATAATGGTTAAACATAATAATTGATTAAAAATATATTATAAAACATTTTAAAAAATCGTAATTAAAAAAATAATATATATCTTTGTTAATGATATCACAAATATAACTGGTGGAGTTGTCACAACAAAAATATATGGAAATGTATCGCTCTACCCAAAATAACAACCAACTGATTGTAGCCTTACGGAAGAGGCAGTTGGAAGAAGGTAAAGAAAGTGTTTGTCTGCCATTAAAGACCAAAATAGGAAAAATAAAATGTACAGCTGCACCATACAYGTTGCAAAATAGTTGGGAGGAGATTTTCAATGTGTCGATATGACATTTGTGGAGTGGTTGYAAAAACCTAGTTTTAAATGACTCCAACCTAAGTGTATGTAAACTTCCCACTTCAACTGTAGGTTAAAACTCGGTTTTTCAACCCCTCCACAAATTTATTGTTAACAAACTACTAACACTGTTTCTGGACGCAGCGAATGCTAAGAATGTGCAAAGCTGTCAAGGCAAAGGGTGGATACTTTGAAGAATCTCAAACACAAAATATATTTAGATAACACTGTTTCTGGCTATTACGTGATTTAATTTACGTTATTTCATAGTTTGACGCCTTCACTATTATTCTACAATGTAGAAAATAGTAAAAAATAAAGAAAAACCCTTGAATGAGTAGGTATGTCCAAACMTTTGACTGGTACTGTATATATGTACAAAAATATGGGGGATTGGTTCAGACAACGATGCAGACAATTACATTGATAGAAGCCACAATCTAACCCCCCCCCAAGAAATGATATTCAATAAAGAAACATGGAACCAGACTGACAAACACAGCCATGATGACGGTGTCCTCATGATGAAGAACCCATTGGCATGTAAACACACAGACGTCCCGTGACAGACGGTCAGAGAGATGGTCCATTAGAAAGATCAGTGTCTGTCTTTATATTTACCAACACACACACCACAACACACACACACACACACACACACACACACACACACACACACACACACACACAACACACACACACACACACACACACACACACACACACACCACACACACACACACATCTCTCTTAGCTGAGTGAGTGGCTGCGGAGTGTTTCCTGGCGTGTGAACCTCTTGCCACACGTCTCACAGGGGAAAGGTCTCTCTCCAGTGTGACAGCGGATGTGTCTCTTCAGGATGCCCTTCTGCTTGGCGGTGTACGGGCAGAACGGCCACTTGTGGAGCTTCACCGGCACTAACAAGCCATCTCCGCAGGGGAGGAAAGACAATTAAAACAAGGAACTATACAGTACAAACTGGTACCACCAAGACATCACCTGCAGCATTAATGAGTTAGTCCTTTAGTCGATGTTATAAGTTAATATAATGTCACAATTTGATTGGTCTTTTTTAAAAGGAAATCTTCTTGTCATGAAAGGAGAAAGAAACCCCCTGGTCTAAACAAAAGCGGCAAGAAAAAAGAAACTTAAGTTTCATTAAAACCTTATAGAGATAAAACTAACTGAATGTAATTACCTGTGTCCTCTCCGTACCAGTCGCTCTGTATCTCCATAATAGAGGAACCACCCATCCCAGTCCCTCATCCACCCTGCCTCCCCACCCCAGAGGCCCATTCCCTGGGCAAACATCTGGCCCTGCTCCCCTCTGTCCATGTGGGGGCTGGAGCCGCCTCTCAACAGCACATCCATGAACTGCCTGGCTGGCAGCCCCCGAAGCCCAGGGGGAGCGCTCGCTGCTGGGGAAGGGCTGGAGGACGTCACCTGTCATGGAGGTGGTCTGGGTGCTGGGTGTGGGGGGGGGTCCCATAAAAACGTCAGGTTTTTGGTATCGGGAGATCCCTCCTCGGGCTCGTCATCGGGGTCGTACTCGATCTTGGGGTGCACCAGTTCTAGGGTCAAGCAGAGGTTGAGGAGGAAAGGGGGTTCATCAGATGTCCCGTGTCCGTGGGGGGTCAGGCCCCCAATAATATGAGAAGGGAACTCCCTCTGGAGCTGCAGTCGCTCTCAGAGTCTCTGCTAGGGCCGGGGGGCGTGGAGATCCTGGGGAGGGCTTGCTGCCGAGGATGGGGGGTCCTGTGACCGTGTGACGGGGAGGGCTCTAAACTTACATGAGTAACTCCATCTCCGTCTAGTGACAACGACGGTACAGTGTACAGCTACAGAGGCTCTGGAAGAGGGAGGTGGCATGGCTGGGGTTCCACTGTCAGCCGGACCGTCTCTTTCCTTCTCTTTGTTCCATCCCTCTCTTTCTCCCTTATTACAGATCTCCAGAGAGGACGGATGTAGCCTTTACGAAGGACACCACGTCAGTCATCTGGAGTAGCTGGCCGCTGACATCACCTCGATGACGTTGTCGCTGCGCAGGTCCAGTCGACCCGAGTACAGGAAGTCCAGGATGAAGGAGAAGGCCTCGGCCGTCACGATGTCCAGAGAGGCCGTGCTGTGGTGCTGACCGCTGTCCTGAGGGGGAGATTCCAGGAAGTAGGTATATTGTAAAAGCTATAAACTAGATTAGCACTTTACCAGCAGTTTACCCAACCAGTGTTCTTTCCCTTTAAAAAAAAGGAGTGTCTGGGTGACTATAGCATTATCAATTGACCTTTATTTTTAAACAGTGGAAAGCACCAAGTAAAATAATACACAGTCCTTAATTACACATTTTTGTATCAATACCACGTAAACTTAATAAACACGACTCACCTGTAGGTAGTGTGACCAATAGGGCTCGGAAGTAGCCGCTGCCGGCGAATAGGACGTTGCGATGGGCCTTGAAGACCCGTCCCTCAACGACTATACTGCAGTCACAGAAGAAATCTCTCTTCGCTGCTCATTGAGCTCACACAGGCAGCTTAGACTGGTAGCCCTGACACCTCATTCTCCCACAATTCTTTCTGAATAGATAACAATTAGATTAGATAGATAGTGGTGGAGAGGAGAGAGGGAGGGGGAGAGAGAGAGAGATAGAGTAAGCAGAGAGACTAAGAAGAGAGAGAGAGAGAAAGAGAGAGAGAAGAAGAAGAGAGAGAGAGAGAGACAGAGAGAGAGAAGAGAGAACAGAAACAAGCGCAAGCTTGTTAGCATGCAAAGCACTGATAAGATGAAAGGAGCAGAGAGAGAGAAAGAGAGAAGAACGAGAAGAGGAGAGAGAGAGAGAGAGGAAGAAGAGAACAGAGAGAGAGAGAGGAGAGACAAGAAGGAAGAGAGAAGAGAGATAGAGAGAAGAGAGAGAGAAGGAGAGGAGAAGAGAGTTAACAGTGGAGTGGTAGCTTGAACCAACCCTTACACAACACTCTTCAACTGGTAGAGAGAGAGACAGATGAGAGGGATTGAGAGGCGAGAGCATGGTGAGATAAGACAGAGAAAGAGGGTGAGCAGAGAGAGGCAAAAGAGAGAGAGAGTTAAGGAGGTCGAGGACAGGCTGCCTATGTACTAGTAAACAACCCTCCAGTTCACTTCTCAACCTTCCACCCAGGCCTTTGACCTCCTGGCCAGTACAGTTCATGTGACCCTGTTACAACTAACTACCCCTCACCTTTGCTTGAAGAGAAAGATCCACAACTGATAACCACAGAAAGGCTCTGTGGAGAAAGCTCGAACTAAAAAGATAGTAGCAAGCTAGGAGAAAGGTTTTTTCATCGTCTCCAGTACCTTTTTGTAGAATCACAATGTGTAGAAGTAGTATATTTTGTAACTAGCTAGAATAAAATGTAATTGATAAACTATAGTAACCAATCTGTCTATGGCTAGAATATTCTGTCAACTAGCTAGCGGTTACATTTATCAAACATTCCGTACAAATGAACATAAAGACAACATTTAAAAAGTATAAAACAACGTTACTGACTAAACCTTGAAATTAGTCGTAAGTTAACACATAGGTGGATAAGTTGTTGTAGCCTCAGCAGCTTAGCTAGCTAGCTAACCACAACAACCACATGCCCACTTCCTCATTTTTTTCCATTCTGTGTGAGAGTCACAAGATTCGGCCAATGAGCAGACGAGAGAAATGTCAGGTGGCGGCTAAGAGAGGGGATCAAGCCAATCACATCACGTAAAACTAGACTGGGGTGGGCTTTTAAAGTTATAGGCCTGTAGTTGAATTTATCATTCACCAGAGGGCAGAAAATATCGGTTAGCCCACAATATAATCAACGTGATGAACCTCTTACGTGCAAAAAAGATTGCTACTTTGTGTTTCTCTTTACCTACCTGTTTTGGTAAACAGGATGGGGTACATTCCATTTCAATTGTTTACAGTTCTTAATGTAGTTATTGCAGTTCATAATGTTGGGCAAAATACACACAATGTCAGTGAGGCTTTTCCTGAGTTGGAGTAACTCAGACTGGGATGGAGTTCCTGGCCTATCTCTCCCTAGGCTCTTTCATATCCAAAGGAATTGGATAGCGGTTGGTAGATTAGTAAATAACCACCTAATAGCTCCACCGAACCTGTCTGATAGGTTAGGAAGCTGAACTCTGTCCATTCCGTTGTCAGACCAGCGCCAAAGGGTTTGTTTCCTGACCAACCAGGCAGCTTGCACCCTGAAGCCCTACCTTCGCGCCCTACCTCGCGCCCTACACTCAGCCCTACCTCGCGCCCTCCTCAAGCTACCTCGCTCCCTACCTACGCCCTCTTCGCACCCTCCGTCGCACCCTAGCCCTCTCACGCCCTAATCCATATACCTCGCGCCTAGTCCTCACCCCTACCTCACGCCTACCGTCCCTACCGCGCCCTACTTCGCGACCCATCACTTATGGCGCTTGCCCCATTGTCGTTTGAGGAATGTTTATTTGCCTGTTTTCCGGAGTAAAAGAGTTTCCTTTTTTATTTTAGGAGCGAAAGTAAACAAATAGTTCCTTTGAGGGAGCCGCCGACCCGCATCCTTTCAGATCACTAAAAACCCTCTGGAGTTTTACCCCACCACCCCCGAGGGTCCCGGGTTCGACTGGGCAGAACACAAAGACAACACACACACGCACACACCACACCCACACGCATGCACGCATGCACACACGCACACAACACGCACGCACACACGCACACACACACACCACACACCACACACACACATGTGTCACCGACACACACCAACAGTCCTACACCCACCACAACACAACAAGGCTTGGTGGTGGGCCTGAGGAAACCATGAGTAGGCGTACATCAGGCCTCCATACCCCTTTTGAAATGTAATTTATGGAGCCCCATAACAATCCATTCAAGCTCATAAACCCTAAATATAACCCATATATACAACAGTTGGGTCTAATCCTGAATGCCTGATTGGTTATATACCCAATGTAAACCACCACTCTGGTGTGTGACCAAACTCCCCATCCCTGGAGACTTGACCTGAATGGAGGGAGGGAGGGAGGGAGGGAGGTATGGAGGATGGAGGGATTGGAGGGATGAGGGAGAGATAGGGATGAGGGGATAGAGGGTGGAGGGATATGAGGGTAGTAGAGGGATGGAGGGATAGAGGGATGGAGGGATGGAGGGCTGAGGATACGAGGGGATAGAAGGGGATGGAGGGATAAGAGGGATGGAGGGAGTGGGGGATAGCAGGGATAGAGCGGATTTGGAGGGATAGAGGATGAGGGATTGAGGGATGGAAGGTTGAGGGAATGGAGGAGTATGAGGATGAAGGATGGATGAGGTAAGGTCTCCATCCATGATGGAGGAGAGTTCTCCCACCTAGAGAGCTTAGGAGACCAGAGTTGTTCCTAACCACGTGATCTTACTGGACATGTTCAGGAAAACTCAGAGCCTTAGACTGACTCAACAAATACTCCCAGAAATATATGATGTCCCAACGCAGCAGAACTGAGATGACCTCAGGGAGGTTCCTTGAACCCTGGTTTCTCTCCATGTTTTTGTCTGTTTTCAGAATGTTGTATTTTCTCTCCATTATGCCAAGTTTCTGTAGTTAATAGACTGTGACATGTCTTTGTTTCCAGACTAGTTTGTGTTATTGCTTCTATACTCCCCCATTTGAAGTGGGGTGATCATGCATTATGATCCTATCTGTTATGTTGCCGATAGTAACTATTGTAATAAATTCACGTGTGATAAAAAAAAAGGGGACATTACAGATTCAATTGATTGAGATCAAGCCCTAAACAGATTTTGACAGATTTTTACCACTGGCAGACGATCAGAAACACCCGGTTTTAATCCTACGATGTGTTTTCGGTCTTCAGCCACCCTGAAGCTTAACAATCACATCTGTGATCAGAAGGCATCGTACGTTGTAACTTCCTGTCCAAGACCAGGTAGTGTGATGAGCCCAATATTAGAATATGGTACTCGTGTCACCTCAAAGGGATGTCATCAGTACACTGGTACCAGGGACTCCATGTCCA
>NW_019944785.1:6755-12076 GCF_002910315.2 Salvelinus sp. IW2-2015 | reverse complement strand
TTCAGGATGCCCTTCTGCTTGGCGGTGTACGGGCAGAACGGACACTTGTGGAGCTTCACCGGCACTAACAAGCCATCTCCTGCAGGGGAGGAAAGACAATTAAAACAAGGAACTATACAGTACAAACTGGTACCACCAAGACATCACCTGCAGCATTAATGAGTTAGTCCTTTAGTCGATGTTATAAAGTTAATATAATGTCACAATTTGATATGGTCTTTTTTAAAAAGGAAATCTTCTTGTCATGAAAGGAGAAAGAAACCCCCTGGTCTAAACAAAAGCGGCAAGAAAAAAGAAACTTAAGTTTCATTAAAACCTTATAGAGATAAAACTAACTGAATGTAATTACCTGTGTCCTCTCCGTACCAGTCGCTCTGTATCTCCATAATAGAGGAACCACCCATCCCCAGTCCCTCATCCACCCTGCCTCCCCCACCCCAGAGGCCCATTCCCTGGGCAAACATCTGGCCCTGCTCCCCTCTGTCCATGTGGGGGCTGGAGCCGCCTCTCAACAGCACATCCATGAACTGCCTGGCYTGGCAGCCCCCGAAGCCCAGGGAGGAGCGCTCGCTGCTGGGGGAAGGGCTGGAGGACGTCAGCCTGTCATGGAGGTGGTCTGGGTGCTGGGTGTGGGGGGGGGGTCCCATAAACAACGTCAGGTTTTTGGTATCGGGAGATCCCTCCTCGGGCTCGTCATCGGGGTCGTACTCGATCTTGGGGTGCACCAGTTCTAGGGTCAAGCCAGAGGTTGAGGAGGAAAGGGGGTTCATCAGATGMTCCCCGTGTCCGTGGGGGGTCAGGCCCCCAATAATATGAGAKGGGAACTCCCCTCTGGAGCTGCAGTCGCTCTCAGAGTCTCTGCTAGGGCCGGGGGGCGTGGYGATCCTGGGGAGGGCTGCTGCCGAGGATGGGGGGTCTGTGACCGTGGACGGGGAGGGCTCTAAACTTACATGAGTAACTCCATCTCCGTCTAGTGACAACGACGGTACAGSTACAGCTACAGAGGCTCTGGAAGAGGGAGGTGGCATGGCTGGGGTTCCACTGTCAGCCGGACCGTCTCTTTCCTTCTCTTTGTTTCCATCCCTCTCTTTCTCCCTATTACAGATCTCCAGAGAGGAYCGGATGTAGCCTTTACAGAAGGACACCACGTCAGTCATCTGGAGYTAGCTGGCCGCTGACATCACCTCGATGACGTTGTCGCTGCGCAGGTCCAGTCGACCCGAGTACAGGAAGTCCAGGATGAAGGAGAAGGCCTCGGCCGTCACGATGTCCAGAGAGGCCGTGCTGTGGTGCTGACCGCTGTCCTGAGGTGTTGGAGAGATTCCAGGAAGTAAGGTATATTGTAAACAGGCTATAAACTAGATTAGCACTTTACCAGCAGTTTACCCAACCAGTGTTCTTTCCCTTTAAAAAAAACAGGAGTGTCTGGGTGACTATAGCATTATCAATTGACCTTTATTTTTAAACACGTGAAAGCACCAAGTAAAATAATACACAGGCTCCTTAATTACACATTTTTGTATCAATACCACGTAAACTTAATAAACACGACTCACCTGTAGGTAGTGGACCAATAGGGCMCGGAAGTAGCCGCTGCCGGCGAATAGGACGTTGCGATGGGCCTTGAAGACCCGTCCCTCAACGACTATACTGCAGTCACAGAAGAAATCTCTCTTCCGCTGCTCATTGAGCTCACACAGCAGCTTAGACTGGTAGCCCGACACCTCCATCTCCACAATTCTTTCTGATAGATACAATTAGATTAGATAGATAGTGGTGGAGAGAGGAGAGAGGGGGGGGAGAGAGATGAAGAGATAGAGTATAAAGCAGAGAGACTAAGAAGAGAGGAGAGAGAGACTAAGAGAGAGAGAGAGAGAGTAAGAGAGAGCAGAGAGAGACCAGAGAGAGAGTAAAGAGAGATTTTAACATTGTAAACAAGCTTTGGCAATATGTACATTGTTACGTCATGCCAATAAAGCAAACTTGAAATTGAATTGAATTGAAATTGAGAGAGAAGAGAGAGAGAGAGAGAGAGAGAGAGAGAGAGAGAGAACAGAGAGAAAGAGAGAGAGAGAGAGAGAGAGAGAGAAGACCAGAGAGACAGAGAGAGAGAGAGAGAGAGAAAGAGAGAGAGAGAGAGACAGAGAGAAGAGAGAGAGAGAGAGAGAGAGAGAGAGAGAGAGATGAGAGAGAGAGGAGAGAAGGGAGAGAGAGAGTTAGGACAGCTTGGAGTGGTAGCTTGACACCTCTACACAACACTCCTCAATGGGCACTAGAGAGAGAGACAGAATGAGAGGGATTGAGAGCGCGAGAGCAATGTGAGATAAGACAGAGAAAGAGGGTGAGCAGAGAGAGAGAAAGAGAGAGAGAGGTGTAGAAAGGACAGGGCTGCCTATGTACTAGTAAACAAACCCCTCAGCCAGTTCACTCTCCTCAACCTTCCACCCCAGGCCTTTTGACCTCCTGGCGCAGTACATTCATGTGACCCCTGTCTACAACTAACTACCCCCTCACCTTGCCTTGAAGAGAAGATCCACAACTGATAACCACAGAAAGGCTCTGTGGAGAAAGCTCGAAACTAAAAAGATAGTAGCAAGCTAGGAGAAAGGTTTTTCATCGTCTCCAGTACCTTTTGTAGAATCACAAATGTAGAAGTAGCTATATTTTGTAACTAGCTAGAATAAAATGTATTGATAACTATAGTAACCAATCTGTCTATGCTAGAATATTCTGTCAACTAYCTAGCGTTACATTTATCAAACATTCCGTACAAATGAACATAAAAGACAAACATTTAAACAAGTATAAAACAACGTTACCTGACTAAACCTTGAAATTAGTCGTAAGTTAACACATAGGTGGATAAGTTGTTGTAGCCTCAGCAGCTAGCTAGCTAGCTAACCACAACAACCACWGCCCACTTCCTCATTTCTCCATTCTGTGTGAGAGTCACAAGATTCGGCCAATGAGAGACGAGAGAAATGTCAGGTGGCGGCTAAGAGAGGGGATCAGCCAATCACATCACGTAAAACTAGACTGGGGTGGGCTTTTAAAGTTATAGCCTGTAGTTGAATTTATCATCACCAGAGGGCAGAAAATCACTGCGTTAGCCCACAATATAATCACGTGATGAACCTCTTACGTGCAAAAAAGATTGCTACTTGTGTTTCTCTTTAACCTGTTTGGTAAACAGGGATGGGGTACATTCCATTTCAATTGTTTACAGTTCTTAAATGTAGTTATTGCAGTTCATAAATGTTGGGCAAAATACACACAATGTCAGTGAGGCATTTCCTGAGTTGGAGTAACTCAGACTGGGATGGAGTTCCTGGCCTATTCCTCCCTAGGCTCTTCATATCCAAAGGAATTGGATAGCGGTTGGTAGATAGTAATACACCTAATAGCTCCACCGAACTGTCTGATAGGTTAGGAAGCTGAACTCTGTCCATTCCTTGTCAGACCAGCGCCAAAGGGTTGTTCCTACCACAGGCAGCTTGCACCCTGAAGCCCTACCTCGCGCCCTACCTCGCGCCCTACCTCACGCCCTACCTCGCGCCCTTCCTCAAGCCCTACCTCGCTCCCTACCTCACGCCCTCCCTCGCACCCTACCTCGCACCCTACCTCACGCCCTACCTCGCGCCCTACCTCACGCCCTACCTCACACCCTACCTCACGCACTACCTCGCGCCCTACCTCGCACCCTCCTTATGCGCTTGCCCACATTGTCGTTTGAGGAATGTTTATTTGCCTGTTGTTCCGGAGTAAAAAGAGTTTCCTTTTTTATTTTAGGAGCGAAAGTAAACAAATAGTTCCTTTGAGGGAGCGCCGACCGCATCCTTTCAGATCCACTAAAAACCCTCTGGAGTTTTACACCCCCGAGGGGTCCCGGGTTCGACTGGGCAGAACACAAAGACACACACACACGCACACACACACACACACACGCATGCACGCATGCACACACGAAGACCCCCTATTTAGAGAGAAGACGCCCCCTCTTTCTAAGAGAAGACCCCTTTTAGCAGAGAAGACCCCCCTCTTCAGTAGAGAAGACCCCGCCTTCTTTAGAGAGAAGACCCCGCCCTTTAGAGAGAAGACCCCTCTCAGAGAGAAACCCCCTCTTTAGAGAGAAAGACCCCTCTTTAGAGAGAAGACCCTGCCCTCTTTAGAGAGAAGACCCCCCTCTTTAGAGAGAAGACCCCCCCTCTTCAGAGAGAAGACCCCTCTTTAGAGAGAAGTCCCCCCTCTTTAGATGAGACAGACCCCCCCTCTTCAGAGAGAAGACCCCCTCTTTAGCGAGAAGACCCCCCTCTTCCGAGAGAAGACCCCCCTCTTTGAGAGAAGACCCCCTCTTTAGAGAGAAGCCCCCGCCCTCTTTGAGAGAAGACCCCCCTCTTTACGAGCAGAAGACCCCCCTTTTAGAGAGAAGACCCTCTTTTAGAGAGAAGACCCCTCTATTTAGAGAAGAAACCCCCCTCTTTAGCGCGAATGTCCACCCACTCTTCAGAGAAGAACCCCCTCTTAGAGAGAAGCACCCCTCCTCTTTAGAGAGAAACCCCCCTTCAGAGAGAAGAACCCCTCTTTAGAGAGAAGACCCCCTCTTTAGACAGAAGATCCATCCTCTTCAGAGAGAAGCCCCCCCTCTTTAGAGGAAGACCCCCCCTCTTTAGAGAGAAGTACCCCCTCTTTAGAGAGAAGACGCCCCTCCTTCAGAAGAGAAGACGCCCCCTCTTTATAGAGAAGACCCCCCCTCTTTAGAGAGAAGCCCCCTCTTTAAGAGAGAAGACCCCCCTCTTTAGAGAGAAGACCCCCCCTCTTTAGAGCAGAAGAGACCCTCTTCAGGAGAGAGACCCCTCTTTAGAGAGAAGAGCCCCCTTTTAAGAGAAGAAACCCCCCCCTCTTTGAGAGAAGACCGCCTTCGAGAGAAGACCCTTCTTTAGTAGAGAAGACCCCCTCTTTAGAGAGAAGATCCCCTCTTCAGAGAGAAGACCCCCCCTCTTTAGAGGAGAAAGACCCCCCTCTTTAGAGAGAAGACCCCCCTCTTTTAGAGAGAAGACCCCCCTCTTCAAGAGAGAAGACCCCCTCTTTAGAGAGAAGACCCCTCTTTAGAGAGAAGACCCCCTTCAGAGAGAAGACCCCCCCTCTTTAGAGAGAAGACCCCCTCTTCAGAGAGAAGACCCCCTCTTAGCGAGAAAGACCCCCCTCTTTAGAGAGAAGACCCCCTCTTTAGAGAGAGACCCCCCCTCTTTTAGAGAGAAGTACGCCCCCCTCTTCAGAGAGAAGACCCCCTTCTTTAAGAGAAGACCCCCCTATCCCCATCT
>NW_019944785.1:0-4341 GCF_002910315.2 Salvelinus sp. IW2-2015 | reverse complement strand
ACGCACACACACGCACCACGCACACACGCACACACGCACACACACGAACACACACACCACACACACCCACACACACACACACACACACACCACACACACACAAAGGCTTGGTGGTGGGCCTGAGGAAACCACTGAGTAGGCGTACATCAGGCCTCCATACCCCTTTTGAAAATGTAATTTATGGAGCCCCATAACAATCCATTCAAGCTCATAAACCCTAAATATAACCCATTAACAACAGTTGGGTCTAATCCTGAATGCTGATTGGTTATATAACCCAATGTAAACCACCACTCTGGTGTGTGACCAAACTCCCCATCCCTGGAGACTTGACCTGAATGGAGGAGGGAGGGAGGGAGGGAGGTATGGAGGTATGGAGGGATGGAGGGATGGAGGGAATGAAGGGATAGAGGGATAGAGGGATAGGGAGGGATAGAGGGATGGAGGGAATAGAGGGAATCGAGGGATGGAGGGAGTAGAGGGATGGAGGATGGAGGATCGAGGGATAGAAGGGATGGAGGGTCGTTTTTCCTATTTTGCTGCATTACAACCTGTAAGTTAAATGGATTTTTATTTGGATTTTATGTAATGGACTTATACAAAATTGTACAAATTGGTGAAGTGAAATTTAAAAATTAAATAACATGTTTCAAAAAATGTTTTTTAATAAAAACCGTAAAGTGGTGCATGCATATGTATTCACCCCCTTTGCTATGAAGCCCCTAAATAAGATCTGGTGCAACCAATTACCTTCAGAAGTCACATAATTAGTTAAATAAAGTCCACATGTTTGCAATCTAAGTATAACATGATCTGTCACATAATATCAGTATATGTACACCTCTTCTGAAAGGCACCAGAGTCTGCAACACCACTAAGCAAGGTGCACCACCAAGCAAGCGGCACTATGAAGACCAAGGAGCTCTCCAAACAGGTCAGGGACAAAGTTGTGGAGAAGTACAGATGAGGGTTGGGTTATAAAAAAATATCAGAAACTTTGAACATACCACGGAGCACCATTAAATCCATTATTAAAAAATGGAAAGAATATGGCACCACAACAAACCTGCCAAGAGAGGGCCACCCACCAAAACTCACAGACCAGGCAAGGAGGGCATTAATCAGAGAGGCAACAAAGAGAACAAAGATAACCCTGAAGGAGCTGCAAAGCTCCACAGCAGAGATTGGAGTATCTGTCCATAGGACCACTTTAAGCCGTACACTCCACAGAGCTGGGCTTTACGGAAGTGTGGCCAGAAAAAAGCCATTGCTTAAAGATAAAAAATAAGTAAACATGTTTGGTGTTCACCAAAAGGCGTGTGGGAGACTCCCCAAACATATGGAAGAAGGTACTCTGGTCAGATGAGACTAAAATTGAGCTTTTTGGCCATCAAGGAAAACGCTATGTCTGGTGCAAACCCAACACCTCTCATCTCCCCAAGAACACCATCCACACAGTGAAGCTGATGTTTTTCATCGGCAGGGACCGGCAAACTGGTCAGAATTGAAGGAATGATGGATGGTGCTAAATACAGGGAAATTATTGATGGAAACCTGTTTCAGTCTTCCGGAGATTTGAGACTGGGACGGAGGTTCACCTTCCAGCAGGACAATGACCCTAAGCATACTGCTAATGCAACACTTGAGTGGTTTAAGGGGAAACATTTAAATGTCTTGGAATGGCCTAGTKAAAGCKCAGACCTCAWTCCAYTTSAGAATCTGTGGTATGACGTAAAGATTTCTGTACACCAGCGGAACCCATCCAACTTGAAGGAGCTGGAGCAGTTTTGCCTTGAAGAATGGGCAAAAATCCCAGTGGCTAGATGTGCCAAGCTTATAGAGAAATACCCCAAGAGACTGCAGCTGTAATTGCTGCTAAAGGTGGCTCTACAAAGTATTGACTTTTGGGGGTGAATAATTCTGCACACTCAAGTTTTCAGTTTTTTGGTCTTATTTCTTGTTTGTTTCACAATGTAAAATATGTTGCATCTTCAAAGTGGTAGGCATGTTGTGTAAATCAAATGATACAAACACCCCAAAAACATTTTACTGCTGGGTATTAACACTGACAGACTGCTGGGTCTTAACACTGACAGACTGCTGGGACTTAACACTGACAGACTGCTGGGTCTTAACACTGACAACTGGCCGTGTCTTAACACTGACAACTGCGGGGTCTTAACAGCTAGACAGACTGCTGGGAGCCTTTAACACTAGACAGATGCTGCGGTCTTAACGCGGACAGACTGCTTGGGTTCTTAACACTGACAGACTGTGGACTTACCACTGACAGACTGCCTGGTCTTAACACTGACAGGACTGCTGGGTCTACACTGACAGACTGCTGGGTCTAACCCACTGAAGACTGCTGGTCTTAACACTAGACAGACTGCATGGGTCTATAACACTGGACAGACTGCATGGTACTTAACACTGATAGACTTGGCTGGTCTTGAACCACTGATAGATGCTGGTCTCTAACACTGACCAGACTGGCTGGGATCTTAACACTGACAGACTGACTGGGTCTTAACACTGACAGACTTGCTGGGTCTTTAAAACACTTTCATACTGCTGGGTCTAACACTGACAGACTGCGGTCTAACACTGACAGCTGCTATGTTCATTAAAACACTGACGGACTGCTGGGACACTTAACACTGACAGACTGCTGGGTCTTCTTTAACAACGGACAGACTGCTTGGCGTTCTAACAACGGACAGACTGCTGGACTCCCAACACCGACAGACATCAAACCCATCTCATAGCTCTTTAGTCTTCCTCGGTTCAACACTCTCTCCTCCTTTCTCTCTCTCCTTCCTTTCTCGTATCTCTCTCTCTCCTCTCTCTCTTCTCTTTCTCTTCTCTCTCTCCTCTTCTCTTCTCTCTCTCTCTCTCTCCTCTCTTTCCATATCTCCTCTCTCTCATTCTCTCTCGTCCTATGTCTCTCTCTCTTCTCTTCTCTTCTCTTCTCTCTTCTATCTTCTTCTCTCTGCTCTCTGCGTCTCCTTCACTCTTCTCTCATTCTCTCCTCGATTTTCTTCTCATTCTCTCTCACCTAGCTCTACTCAAATTCTCATTCTCTCCCGACCGTCGCTCGATAACGAATGCGAACACATCTCTCATCTTGCACCTCCCTCTCTCTTCTCCTTTCTCATTCTCGTCTTCTCCTCTCATCTCTTCTCTCTCTCTCTCGTCTCTCTCTCCTCACTCTCTCTCTCTCCTCTCTCTTCTCCTCTCTTTCTCTCTATTCTTCTCTTCTCTCTCTCTTCTCATCCTCTCTCGTATCTCTCACTCCTCTCATTCTCTTTCTCCTCTCTCTTCTCTCCTTTTCCTACTCTCTCTCTCCTGCTTCTTCTCTCTCCTCTTTTTCTCTCTCTCTCTCTCCTTCCTCTCTTTCTCTCTCCTCTTTTCTCTCCTCTCGTCTTTTCTCTCCCTCTCCTCTTTTCTCTCCCATCCTCCTTTATTCCATGTCTTATACTCCTCCTGCACACTCACAGTGATCCATTCACAGGAAGTCTATTATTAAATCCTGGATGTCTAGAGAACAGACTGCAGTTTTCTAACGCTGCTTTAGGGGCTTATTGCACCTCTCTTGAGCTGCCGTCAGAGCAGAGTGTTGTCTGGATGGCTGTCTGATAACACACTGATCAGAGGTGTAACCCTGACGGGATTATGGGTAGTGAAATGCCGGCCTTAAACTGTGTCAGAAGGTGTCTGAGTTCCAAGTCAGAGAGAAGGGAGAAGTTGACTTGCATGGTGACATCCATCCACCATCCTGAATCTGGCCAGCTAACATTCTGTTTCGCTACATAGTCATAGTGATACGTTATTTATGCAAAATCTCCTATTGACTTCAATGAATGATCTACGGGAAAGTCTAACCGACAGTCCATCTGGTTCTTTTCTCACTTCTTTCTTGACACAAAACAGAAAGCAGAAAATAAGTTTATATGTGTATTGGCTCAATGCAGCAGAGCCGTAGTCCTGTATGCTAGGCATCTCAATAACAGTCCTCTGTGTCTTGTTTTAGTGTTTTCAAAACAGTGACTAATATTAGATCATCAAACGATGCTGGGCCGCGTGCGTAGAATGAGAGGGGACAAGATGAATCAGTCGAAACTCTTTCATTTTTTTTACACTCTCTCTTTTCTCTTCCTCTTTCTCTTTCTCCACGGCCCATAAAATAATGTGTTGAGTGTTTGATGTGGTGAAAGCACTACAGTCAGGATGAAGTGATTAAGGGAGAGAGAGAGAGAGAGGGAGAGAAAGAGGGAGAGGGAGAGGGAGAGAGAGAGAAAGAGGGAGAGAGAGAGAGAGAGAGAGGGAGAGAGAGAGAGA
>NW_019944784.1:44649-61354 GCF_002910315.2 Salvelinus sp. IW2-2015 | reverse complement strand
AATCTATGTTGTGTTCCCTAGAGGACAACGCTAGATGTGTAGTCCACTTGAATGCCTAATACTTGTATTGTGATTCACACCTGAGTGACACGAGCGTAGTAGTACGCAACTGATGTAATTACTTGTTTGCTTATAGTTCCCTTTAGGACGGGACAGCTTGGAGAATATGTAGATCCATCGCTAATAACTCTCGTTGTGTTCGCCTTAGGAGCGCCAGTTAAGATAGACCCTGGTTGCTAATGTACAGTAGTACCACTATAACCCTTATAGATCGTTCTTTGGGTTCCTCACCTCAAATGAGGTGTCAGCACAGCTTACCAGACTTTAGGTGGTACAGTTAGATTTACTCCATACCTGTTGTGCTCAATCCCTAGTAGGACCCTTAAGATGGATCTGACATGTAGTACCACTACCCTGGATCTCCAACAGTTAGGTTTCTCGCATCTTACCCCTAGAGCTAGGAGTAAAATAGCATGCTTGAGTCATCAGTAGTACACTATGCGTCTGTGTTCCTAGTAGGGCAGTAGAATGATGACGCTAATACTGTCTATGTCTATGTGATGGTTCTCCCCACTACGCTGGTCCTATAGCAGTGAGTGACAGTCAGACCAACTTGCATGCTATAATACTATGATTCCTCGTTCGGCTACAGTTAAAGTCCACACATAAAACGCACGTAGAAATAGAACCACGTCGAGGATGCCGATTAACAGTCGAAAACACCACTACCCTATAAGACCTAGGTCTAAGAATGAAACAGTTAAGTTAATACTCATGATCCTTTCGCTCTCATACTAGAAGCACTGGGTCTAGCAGAAGGTAAGTACTATCGACGGTCAATACCTTGTATTGTGTTCCCTAAGAGAGGCGCCTAGGTAGATCTAATGCAGTAGTTAACTCACTACGACTTGTTGTGTCTCTTCACCAAAACCCTGCGTCCACACATAGTGAGAGGGCATGTCAGAACTTAGCCCTAAAATAAGTAATAGACCTCTGCGCTGGTGCTGTTCCCTCAGGATAGGGCAGTAGATGATGTAATACTTGTTTGTGTTCCCTAGAGGGCAGTAGATGATGTAATACTTGTTGTCGAGCTCTCCAACTCACGTATAGGAGACCCAGTCAGTATGAGGTTGTACACAGTTAATGTACTCGCTACTAGCTGTTCCCCTAATAGAGGGCAGTAATAGTTGATGTAATACTTGTTGTGTTCCCGTAAAGCACGGGCTCTAGGGTTATAGATAGGAAGGTAATACTTGTTGTGTTCACCTCCACCCTAGAGGCGCAGTAGATGACTGTAATAGCCTTGTTGTGTTTCCCTAGAGGAACAGTAGATGATGTAATACTGATTACCGTCGTAATTATCGCACCCCTGGTCTATAGAGACAAGCTAAGGTTAGCAACTATCACCGTAGAAATAACTGTGTGTCAGATTCCCTACGCAGTAGTCCACTACCGCAGCCAGATGTATGATAATCGACATCCTCGGGTCTGAATGTTCCTAGAAGGGTACCCAGCTCACCAGACCAATATGATGCTTCCAATGGTCAAACTCACGTAGTGCTGCAAATTCTACGCTTCCCTAGACGAAGACAAGTAGATATGAATGTAATAGCACTATCCTGTTCTGTGTCGAGTTCCGCATAGGAGGTGGCCACAGTGAGAATGCCCTAATGTTAAATGACCCCTTCTGGGTGTTCTACCACGCTAATGATGAGGGCGAGCTAGTCAGCACTGGTCTATAGCAGTTAAAGTTAATCCACTACCTGTTGTGTTCCATAGAACGCAGGCTGCAGGTCATATAGACATGTGATGAAGTTACCCCACTAACCTAACTTGTTTGTGTTTCACCCCTAGAGGGCAGATCCACGAGTATGTGATCCCTACTATCACTCATTGATGTAGTCCTGTGTTCGCCCTGGTAAGAAGCGCTGAGGGTAAGGTATGACTATACTACCACTGATATAAGTAACTCCCTGGTCTACAGTAGCCTATCTGTGTTCCATAGAGGCATCAGTTAAGACGGAACTCGTAGCATACCTTGTTGTGTCTTCGGTAGAGTGCCTAGAAAGCAGTAGTTGCACTCAGTAATACTTGCTTAGCTCGTTCCCTATAAGTAGGGCAGTGACACATGCTGGATCTAGTACTCAGAGATAGCTCCACTAGCCCTTGTGCTATAGATTCTCCCTCGTGAGATCGAAGAGAGCAGTACGCAAGTTGTAATGTTAATACCTCACTTATCGTGTTCCCTAGAGGGCCTAAGTACAGTTATGATGTAATACTTGTTGTGTTCCTAGAGGGGGCAGTAGTGATGTAATACTTTGTTGTGTTCCATAGAGGGCAGTACCCTAGGATCTAAGCAGATTAGGTTAACACTACCCTTATATACACCTCTGTGTGTGTTCTCGCGAGATGAGGATGGGAGCCAGTCACATGGTTGCTAAGTAGTTTCCACTATCCAACTATTGTTTGTTAGGCACCCTAGAGGACGCGCAGTAACTGAGGTTGACTAGTAGTAATCCACTATACCCTCTATGGGCACTTGTCAATATGTGTTGTGGTTCCCTAGAGGTACAAACAAGATAAACAGACTATGATGAGGGGTGCTATTGAGTAATTGTTAATGGTGTTGTATAGATGTAGAAGTCTTCTGCGCTCTATACCGGTATCGTATAGAGAACAGCACGTATGATGATGATGTAAGTACTTCTTTTGTGTTCCCTATGTGAGACAGGACCGCGAGGGGGAAAGGAATGTAGGGGGAGGTTGCTCTCATTGTAGGAGTCATCTGTATGGAATGTGTGAGATTGTATGACCTAGTAGAGGGTGGTAGTGGGAGCGAGTGATAGATTGATGTTGAGGATGTGTATATTAATGTGAAGTAGCTTTTGTGTTCCCTCAACATCCACACACACAAATCACCACGGGTGAGCTCTGTAACGAGTACAGGTAAAATATGAGTATTGACAAAGGATATGTATGTATGAGCAAGCTATAAGTACAACGGTGCGATCGCTAGGAGTAAGCTGTTACAGGTATTCTGTTGAGTAAGAGGTGGTCTGTAGGGCAACATGTAGAGACGGCTAACTTATGTTCTGAGTTAGGGGTCCGGTTCCCTCCATGTACGGTGTAAATGTAGAGGTATTATGTTGTGTTAGAGAGTTTGGTCTGTAGGCTGGTGTAGAGGTATTATTACATAGTTACCCTACCAGAGACGGCACCCCATCAACATAAACCGTGAGTAGGGGTGGTCCTGTACCAGGGTATATGTAGAGGTATTAATGTTGTGTAGAAGGTGGTCTGTAAGGGTGGTGTAGAGGTATTAATGTGAGCTACATAGGGTGTGGTTATCTGTAGGCTAAGGCGTAAACCTGTACGCCCTAGCTCAAGCATAATACCTCTACACCCCTACGACCACCTCTACACAGCACAACTAATACCCTCTACATTACCATTTTTTAAACAGACCACCCCCGTACTCAACATAATACCCTCTACAGCAGCCTATCAGGACCACCTCTACAACAACAATATACCTCTACATTACCTACAGACAGCACCCTGACTCACAGACACGACCACCAGACCACCCTACTCAACATAATCCCTCTACATTCCCTACAGACCACAGACCACCTCTACTCAACATAATACCCTACACCCCTTACACAGACCACCTCTACTCAACATAATACCTCTACATTACCCTAACAGACCACCCCTAACTCAACATAATACCAATTCTCTACATTACCTACAATACAGACCACCCCACTACTGTCACATAGTCCGCTAATACAATAACCTCACCGTCTGATTAACCCCTACAGACCACCCCTACTCTTCCGCTGCTCAAAGAAAATTCAATAGGTGTTTTAAGACTGTAGAGCCAAGCTACTACTTTCACATCTAACATTCCACAAATAGCACCCTCTTGTGTTTTTGACTACTATTGACAAGGCCGCCATAGGGTAGTGGACTACTGCAGACCAGGGTCTATATGGTAGTGGACTACTTTAGACCAGGGTAGTGGACTACTGTTGACCAGGGTCTAAAGGGTAGTGGATACTGTAGACCAGGGTCTATAGGGTAGTGGACTACTGTTGACCAGGGTCTATAGGGTAGTGGACTACTGTAGACCAGGGTCTATAGGGTGGTGACTACTGTAAGACCAAGGGTCTATAGGGTAGTGGACCTACATGTAGACCAGGGTCTATGAGGTAGTGGACTATACTGGTTAGACCAGGGTCTATAGGGTAGTGGACTACTGTTGACCAGGGTCTATAGGGTATGTCGGACTACTGCTTGACCAGGGTCTATAGGGTAGTGGACTACTGTTGAACGCAGGGTAGTGACTACTGTAGACCAAGGGTCTATAGGGTAGTGGACTCTGTTGACCAGGTCTATGGGTAGGGCTACTGTTGCCAGGAGCTATAGGGTAGTGGACTACTGTAGACCCAGGGTCTATAGGGTAGTGGACTACTGTTTGACCAGGTTTTAGGGTAGTGGACTACTGTAGACCAGGGTCTATAGGGTAGGTGGACGTACTGTAGACCAGGGTCTATAGGGTAGTGGACTACTGTTGAACCAGGGTCTATAGGTTAGTGGACTACTGTAGACCAGGGTCTATAGGGTAGTGGACTAACTGTTGACCAGGGTTTATAGGGTAGTGGACTACTGTAGACCAGGTCTATAGGGTAGTGGACTACTTAGACCAGGGTCTATAGGGTCTGGAATACTGTAGACAGGAAGTCTATAGGGTAGTGGACTACGTTGACCAGGGTCTATAGGTTAGTGGACTACTGTAGACCAGGGTCTATAGGGTAGTGGACTACTGTAGACCAGTGGTAGTGGACTACTGTAGACGCAGGGTCTATAGGGTATGTGGACTACTGTTGACCAGGTCTATAGGGTAGTGGACTACTGTTGACCCAGGGTAGATGGACTACACTGTAGACCAGGGTCTATAGGGTAGTGACTATTACTGTACCCAGGGTAGTAGTGGGACTACTGTAGACCAGGGTCTATAGGGTAGTGGACTACTGTAGACGCACCAGTTTGGGTGCCTATAGGGTAGTGGACTACTTGTATAGACACAGGGCGGTCTATATGAGGTAGTGGACTACTGTAGCAGGGTATAGGTAGTGGACTACTGTAGACCAGGGTCTATAGGTGTGACTACGACGAAGTCAATGTGTGACTACTTTAGACCAGGTCTATAGGGTATGGACTCCGAATACTCCCCCATCCCCATAGAGAGAGTCTGCAAACATTAAAAAGGGTGGGAACTGAACCATATTTCGGTAATCCAACCAGTTTGAAAAATATGCGTTGGTACTTAAAGAATATTGATATCAGATCAGTTGTTGTCTGAGACAATATTCTACTGATGATAGGATGACAAACTGTATCTTGGAAAGTCTACACTACTACACTCTAGTCATCAAGATTCACATGGAATTGTTGTGCAATTTAATTCTTTAAATATGAAACTATTTGGAAAGATTAACGCCCTTCATTTGGCCCTCGCTTCAAAACTCGTCGCCAAACCCACCTGGCTACAGGTTCTACAAGTCTCTGCTAAGGTAAAGCCGCCGCCTTAGTAGACCAGGGTCTATAGGGTAGTGGACTACTGTAGACCAGGGTCTATAGGGTAGTGGACTACTGTAGACCAGGGTCTATAGGGTAGTGGACTACCGAATACTGCCCCCTATCCCCCATAGAGAGAGTCTGCAAACATTAAAAGGGTGGGGAACTGAACCATATTTCGGTAATCCAACCAGTTGAAAATATGCGTTGGTACTTAAAGAATATGATATCAGATCAGTTGTTGTCTGAGACAATATTACTGATGATAGGATGACAAACTGTATCTTGGAAAGTCTACACTACTACACTCTAGTCATCAGATTCACATGGAATTGTTGTGCAATTTAATTCTTTAAATATGAAACTATTTGTGAAAAGATTAAACGCTCTCATTGGCCCTCGCTTCATACTCGTCGCCAAACCCACTGGCTACAGGTTATCTACAAGTCTCTGCTAGGTAAAGCCCCGCCTTATCTCAGCTCACTGGTCACCATAGCAGCACCCACTCGTAGCACGCGCTCCAGCAGGTATATCTCACTGGTCACCCCCAAAGCCAATTCCTCCTTTGGTCGTCTTTCCCTTCCAGTTCTCTGCTGCAAATGACTGGAACGAACTGCAAAAATCTCTGAAACTGGAAACAGTTATCTCCCTCACTAGCTTTAAGCAGAGCAGCTCACAGATTACTGCACCTGTACATAGCCTATCTATAATTTAGCCCAAACAACTACCTCTTCCCCTACTGTATTTATTTATTTATTTATTTTGCTCCTTTGCACCCCATTATTTCTATCTCTACTTTGCACATTCTTCCACTGCAAATCTACCATTCCAGTGTTTTACTTGCTATATTGTATTTACTTCGCCACCATGGCCTTTTTTTTGCCTTCACCTCCTTTATCTCACCTCATTTGCTAACATTGTATATAGACTTATTTTTCTACTGTATTATTGACTCTATGTTTTGTTTATTCCATGTGTAACTCTGTGTTGTTGTATGTGTCGAATTGCTATGCTTTATCTTGGCCAGGTCGCAGTTGCAAATGAGAACTTGTTCTCAACTAGCCTACCTGGTTAAATAAAGGTGAAATAAAAATGTAATTTTAGCTTCTAAATGAGAGAATGGTTTTCATGAAGTAAAAACTCTGCTCAATCTTCGGCCCCGCCCAAGTGAACAGACATTGGTTGTGAACTATGAAACACGACCTTCTCTCCACCACTACATAAGCCCCTTTACGAAAATGTGCATTGTGTTCCCGAGGACGTGAGGACTGCTGTCCAGACGTTAAAGGGCTAATATCAACTATAGAACTAAGCCAACCTCAGAGTGAGCTCAAAGTATGGCAACTTGGTATGAACTTTGAACTTCTATTCACTAAGGAAGTGATACCTCCTAGCCGTTGAGTTAGCAGCAGCAGCTGTAAACGTGGGCTAGGAAAGGACGGACAAAGTATTTGTTCTACCACACGACGACGGTACTACAACATATCCACTCTACCACCAGACATTCTTCAGAGAACAAGAGATCCCTGCTGGGCAACCCGGCCTTCCATCTACGACCAACCTATTGAAGCGCAGCTCAGCGTAAATATTTCTTGCATTTTCCTTTTCCTATTGGGCGGTTATTTAGAATGCATAAGATTCTGTATTTTTTACGATAGCATAGCTTCACAAGGTCCAATCAGAGACCAAAAACCTTTTGTTCCTCAGTCTTCCTGCACTTTCATAAAAACCCACCCCCTTTCTTTGTGTAACCGGCCGTCATACCGGTTCCGTCCACCAGGGTCGTTTTCTTTTATGACATACTTAGTCATCAATGTATGATCCATCCTGTGTATATGTAATTCTGTGCAATTATTTATGTATTTAGTAAATAAATAATTAAACCAAATTTTGTATTGCTGATTCAACTTGTTAGTCAGGGTTCGTGAAGATAACCAAGAATTCTACAATGTTCAGATGAGACTGAATAAGGTGACGATTAAATATTGACGTAAAATATTACTAGGTCTTTAAGAGTTTATTCGGAAGATAACAGCTCTATAAACACTCTTTCGTGGTGCCCCAACTTTCTAGTTAATTACATTTACATGATTAGTTTAATCAGGTAATATTAATTACAGAGAAATGATTTTATAGAATAGCATGTCATATCACTTAACCCGGCATAGCAAAGACACGACACGTCTTATCAACAAAGTGAAACGAGCAAACATACAACTTTTGCGGGGCTTTTATAAGTAAAAGTTTTTGAGCCAATTTCTTTTCGCTTCGTCGTCATTTGGGAGGCGATGGAAACTGTACCATCTCTGACAGGAACATTCTGATTTAGTTTTAGGTTTAATGGTCCAATTTAAGCCAATCGTTAAGTTTTGTCTGGTTGTATGTACAACCACGAACAGCACATGTTGTCCCCGAGCTCCGTAACATTTCAACATCAAGCGAGTGAATATCTTATTATTGCTTATCCCAATTGGCTAACTACTAAAACCCCCAAAATCGCCATTCAACTCAGTCCTTTGCTACCTCCGCCAGAGGTGTGACCCATAATCGTTTCCCCAGTAACCTCCCCAGGAAACGTGTGGATATACTGCTCTGCTAACTAGCTATCTTAAGTGTAGTCGGCGGCAAGCTAAAACAGAAAGGGTACGTACATTCGTGGATTGGGCACAAAGGTCTCTGATCGCGCTGATGAAAGGTAGCTGACAGTGTCTGCTAGAGATGATGTACAGGAGCTCCCTGCAGGAATGTGTAGTCTTGCTGAGGTCTGAGTAAATGGAGGCGAATATATCGAGAAAGCTCAACATTATCTTAGAGAGAATTACATGGCAATCAAAACATCACGCCTTGGTATACCTACACAAAACACAGACCTTATGAGGTTGATCTGAAATCCCAGATGTAAAAATGAATGGGGAAAAAACTATTGGAACCATTAGCGGATTTTACCGCTAGGTTTTTATGGGTATTATGACGTATCCACTGTGCCAGACAATGCACCCCTGACGACCCCCTGAAGTGGTCGACAGATCTGAACACAATCAGACCACAAAGTGACTTTTGTGCATCTAGATCCGTCTTTTCAATGCGATCTTCGTATTCTGATTAGCAGAAATCGCATGTAAGTGTCAAGTGTCGACGCGACGGTACAAGCTACAGAGATCAAAATTCTAAAGTGACACATTGTTTTTGAGGTTGGACAGGAAGACAGCCGGGTTTATATTAACCCCCGCTGAACCAATCTAAATGTTAGACTGGAAGCAAGGGGAAATAATGAGCGAGTAGAGATAAATACAAGAGATGTTTCAGACACAACGTGATATTCAGACGGAACTGTTAACAGGTGTGTCTGTGATGGCCAATAGAGCACGGCTTGGAACTCTGCTCGTCCAATCAGCATCCAGGAACCAAACAACCAGTTTTATAATACTTGATATATAATTCATGATGAGATTAAAACATCTTCATCATAAGCCAAAATATAAAACAATATTGTAAACAAGTAAACATGTGTAGCTTTAAAATATGGTTAAAGCTATCAATCATAGATGATGAATGGTAGTCAGCTGTATACCAAAACAAATTGTGAACTGTAGCTTTAAGGAAATCCAACATGAAATGTAAAATGTAAATGTAACAAAAAAGCTTTAAAAACAAAAGAAATGCAAAACAAAGTTAAATTTTTTTCCTCCAAAAGGAAGAGAAAATCATTCTGATAATAAAGAATGGTGCGATACTCCCGGTTCACTTCCCTCCATCAGGGTCCATGTCACAGTACACCTGAACAGGTGTCAAAGTTGGGTAGATGGTGTAGACGGCAGGTCTCTGTCGAGGTGTTGGTGTAGATTTCGTCACAGCTCAACACCAGGTTGAGGTCACGACAGCCAACAGCAACACAGCCTGAGAGAGAGAGGAGAGACAGACTCCAGAGTTTATAGAATCTCTCTGGACTATTTTGTTTTTTATGTTTAACCTTTTTTAACTAGTCAGTGATGAACAATCTCGTATTTACAATGACGGCCTACCCCGGCCAAACCTGGACGACGCTGGGGCAATTGTGCAACACCCTATGGGATTCCCAATCACGTCTAGATGTGATACAGCCTGAATTTGAACCAGGGACTGTGGTGACACCTCTTGCACTGAGATGCAGTGCTTTAGATCGCTGTGAAACTCCGGGCCTATAGGGAACCTTTTAAACAGTCACATATGAATATCATTGGCTGTTGGCCAGAATTACTTGCAGTTGAAGTTGGAAGTTTACATACACTTAGGTTGGTGTCATTAAAACTCGTTTTTTAACCACTCTACCAAATACTAATTGAGTGTATGTAAACTTCTGACCCACTGGGAATGTGATGAAATAAATAAAAGCTGAAATAAATAATTCTCTCTTCTACTATTCTGACATTTCACATTCTTAAAATTAAGTGATGATTCTAACTGACCTAAGACAGGGAATTTTTACTAGGATTAAATGTCAGGAATTGTGAAAAACTGAGTTTAAATGTATTTGGCTAAGGTGTATGTAAACTTCTGACTTCAACTGTGTATACACTACCAGTCAAAAGTTTGGACACTTTCTCCTTCCAGGGTTTTTCTTTATTTTTACTATTTTCTACATTGTAGAATAATAGTGAAGACATCAAAACTATGAAAGAACACATATGGAATCATGTAGTAACCAAAAAAGTGTTAAACAAATCAAAATATATTTTTGATTCTTCAAAGTAGCCCCCTTTGCCTTGATGCCAGCTTCCAGGTGACTACCACATGAAGCTGGTTGAGAGAATGATTGTGTTCAAGTCCAGTGTGTTTGAAGCTCTAAAGGAACAGATGCCAACCGGGATCTTAGATGGTATTTTGACACTGCTGGACTCTGGTCTCGCGGTACTGCTGCCAACCCCAGACCACACATGGACCCACCAACTGCACCCATCGCATACATTGTGGGAGGCACTATTGCAAACCAATCATTAAGGTGTTTTTATTACCAACCAATCATTAAGGTGTTTTTGCTTGAGCCACATAAACAGGACTGAAAGAGGAAGAAAAGAGGGAGGGAGAACAAATCTGATCCAACAAGTTGTTGGAAAAAAATGTTATCCAAAGATTAGACAGAGACTAATTGTATTGTATAATAGTGAATATTTTAATCCAAGCGGCTGCAAGGTAGATCCCTCTCTGATCGCAGTCAGAAAAGGAGCTCCCAGAGTAAATGGCTACATGTCCCTTATATAGAGAGAGGTGATAATACTATCATATTTATTTAATCATATTTATAATCACATTTATACCAGCAACAGTTCCAGAACAAAATGGCCTTGTGTTAGGGTGCAGACATTACAGGAGGCTATGAAAGACATACAATCACAGTCGCACACAGATCAATAACATTACCCTTGAGAAGTTACAACAGCTCAGCCCATTTCTGCCGCAACAAAGTTCTAGATTAAACCTCAGCTACATGTTCCTCTGCCAGGACAGGTGATCAGGTGACAAGCCATTATTGACACTCCACGGGAATGTTTGTACTTTGTACTTCCTCTTACCGGCATAGCTCTTTGTGTAACCACAGTTGAACTATTAGAGGTCAACCACTAGAGTTTAAGTTCAACTAGCCATACTAGAGTATCTACCAGATGTTAAGTTCAACTAGTCTTACTAGACATCAATACTAAAAGTTAAATAGTACAGCCAGTTCCAATTAACTACCCAGCCCTCACTGATAGACCTACAAATATAAGACCGAACTTGTTTTCTCAAAATGTCCCCACTCATTCAGGTGTGCCTATGATTGACCTCTTTCACTATGACTGTTTGCAGTCATGCGGAGTGTGACTGTTTGAGGTTGTGGACAGGTGTCTTTTATACTGATAACAAGTTSAAACAGGTGCCATTAATACAGGTAATGAGTGGAGGACAGAGGAGCCTCTTAAAGAAGAAGTTACAGGTCTGTGAGAGCCAGAAATCTTGCTTGTTTGTAGGTGACCATAATCCACCATAATTTGCAAATAAATTCATTAAAAATCCTACAATGTGATTTTCTYGATTTTTTTTCTCATTTTGTCTGTCATAGTTGAAGTGTACCTATGATGAAAATTACAGGCCTCTCTCATCTTTTTAAGTGGGAGAACTTGCACAATTGGTGGCTGACTAAATACTTTTTTGCCCCACTGTATATCCACATAATTTTCCTACCTCATGATGCCATCTATTTTGTGAASTGCACCAGTCCCTCCTGCAGCAAAGCAACCCCACAACATGATGCCGCCACCCCCGTGCTTCACGGTTGGGATGGTGTTCTTCGGCTTGCAAGCGTTACCCTTTTTCCTCCAAACATAACGATGGTCATTATGACCAAACAGATCTATTTTTGATTATTATTTAWTTCAACTCGGGATTTTGACGAATTGACCCAGATTGAGTATGTTTACATGCACACTAATAATATGATATTAAACTGATTACGGCTGGTAGGCCGAGTCTGGCATTAGTCATGCAAACACCTTACTCTGCTTATCTTAATCGGCGTAACATCATAATCAAAGTAAACATATACTGATTAAAATACTCGGTGCTAGCATCAGCAGCGTAAGCTTCCCTCTTTTGAGCGAAAGTGAAGTGAGTTCAGAAAAAAAGTGAAATTATGCATTTTAGAAATAGTTTTCACATACAAACTTTATATGTCCGAACTATGATCTCAAAAGAGTTCCCAAAAAATAACATGGTCGCTGTGGTAGAACGTTTTGTTATCATTGTCGATTTTCGGCAAATTCGCATCAGGTAGTCTTATTTCAGATGTGTTCAATGTAAACATGATTATTAAGGAAATTGTTCTTCTTGTAAAGCACCTAAACGTTTTAATGGAATGATTATATTAATTTGAGTGGTCACAATAAGTGCATGCAACTGTACCCAGGGTCAAAGGGCAAAGAGCTCTATCACTGGTTGAATCAACGTTTTTTCCACGTCATTTCTACAAACAAAATTATATGTTATGATGTTGAATGAAAGTGGAAAACTGATTGTAATTGCAAAAAGTAATCAACGTAAGGGATTGTTGTCTTTTTTTTTTATTCAACTTTGAACCTAACCTAAACCTAAACATTTTTTGGGTTGATTTCATATTGAATTCACGATAGTTGACAACTCAACCAAATGTAAATCAAACTAGACTTTGAACTGACGTCTGTGCCCAGTGGGATGTTTACAGACAAGAGTGATTCCAGGAATGATTAGTTATCTTTATAAAAGAGGTGTGGACCAGGTAATGTACTGAGTGTTGCAATGAGCTCCGGTTGTCTTTATAAACGAGGTGTGCATCTTCGAGGGGAAGACATCTGCTCAGTCACTCATACAGGTAAGCTCATACACTCACTTCTTTTCTTCTTTCTGCTTCGGGATCGGTGTCCCGTCCACAGGACGGTTGAGCTAACGTAGGCTAACACGATTAGCATGAGGTTGTAAGTAACAAGAACACATCCCTGCCCTACTGCTACTTAGACAAGTACTGCTACTTGTCTGCACTACTAATACTCATTGTCAAGAGAGATAGGCCTTTAGTAAAGAAGGAAAGATAGGTGTTTAGGGCTCCCTCTAAGGCAAAAGAGAGAGATATCTCGTATTTACAAATGACGGCCTACCCCGGCCAAACCTGGACGACGCTGGGGCAATTGTGCAACACCCTATGGCATTCCCAATCACGTCTAGATGTGATACAGCCTGAATTTGAACCAGGGACTGTGGTGACAACCTCTTGCACTGAGATGCAGTGCTTTAGATCGCTGTGAAACTCCGGGCCTATAGGGAACTCTTTTAAACAGTCACATATGAATATCATTGCGCTGTTGGCCAGAATTACTTTGCAGTTGAAGTTGGAAGTTTACATACACTTAGGTTGGTGTCATAAAACTCGTTTTTTAACCACTCTACCAATACTAATTGATGTATGTAACACTTCTGACCCACTGGGAATGTGATGAAATAAATAAAAGCTGAAATAAATAATTCTCTCTTCTACTATTCTGACATTTCACATTCTAAAAATTAAGTGAGATTCCAACTGACCTAAGACAGGGAATTTTTACTAGGATTAAATGTCAGGAATTGTGAAACATGAGTTTTAAATGTATTTGGCTAAGGTGTATGTAAACTTCTGACTTCAACTGTGTATACACTACCAGTCAAAGTTTTGACACTCTTCCTCTTCCAGGGTTTTTCTTTATTTTTACTATTTCTACATTGTAGAATAATAGTGAAGTACATCAAAACTATGCAAAGAACACATATGGAATCATGTAGTAACCAAAAAAGGTTAAACAAATCAAAATATATTTTTGATTCTTCAAAGTAGCCCCCTTTGCCTTGATGCCAGCTTCCAAGGTGACTACCACATGAAGCTGGTTGAGAGAAGATTGTGTTTCAAGTCCAGTGTGTTGAGCTCTAAAGGAAGCAGATGCCAACCGGGGATCTTAGATGGTATTTGACACTGCTGGACTCTGGTCCAGCGGTACTGCGCCAACCACGACACACACATGGACCCACCAACTGCACCCATCGCAATACATTGTGGGAGGCACTATTGCAAACCAATCATTAAGGTGTTTTTATTACCAACCAACATTAAGGTGTTTTTGCTTGAGCCACATAAACAGGACTGAAAGAGGAAGAAAGAGGGAGGGAGAACAAATCTGATCCAACAAGTGTTGGAAAAAAATGTTATCAAAGATTAGACAGAGACTAATTGTATTGTATAATAGTGAATATTTTAATCCAAGCGGCTGCAAGGTAGATCCCTCTCTGATCGCAGTCAGAAAAGGAGCTCCCAGAGTAAATGCTACATGTCCCTTATATAGAGAGAGGTGATAATACTATCATATTTATTTATCATATTATAATCACATTATACCAGCACAGTTCAGAACAAAATGGCCTTGTGTTAGGGTGCAGACATTACAGGAGCTATAAAAGACATACAATCACAGTCGCACACAGATCAATAACATTACCGCTTGAGAAGTTACAACAGCTCAGCCCATTTCTTGCCGCAACAAAGTTCTAGATTAAACCTCAGCTACATGTTCCTCTGCCAGGACAGGTGATCAGGTGACAAGCCATTATTGACACTCCACGGGAATGTTGTACTTTGTATTCCTCTTACCGGCATAGCTCTTTGTGTAAACAAGTTGAACTATTAGAGGTCAACCACTAGAGTTTAAGTTCAACTAGCCATACTAGAGTTAATCTACCAGATGTTAAGTTCAACTAGTCTTACTAGACATCAACTACTAAAGTTAAAGTTCAACTAGTACAGCCAGTTCCAATTAACTACCCAGCCCTCACTGATAGACCTACAATATAAGACCGAACTGTTTTTCTCAAAATGTCCCCACTCATTCAGGTGTGCCTATGATTGACCTCTTTCACTATGACTGTTTGCAGTCATGCGGAGTGTGACTGTTTGAGGTTGTGGACAGGTGTCTTTATACTGATAACAAGTTCAAACAGGTGCCATTAATACAGTAATGAGTGGAGGACAGAGGAGCCTCTTAAAGAAGAATTACAGGTCTGTGAGAGCCAGAAATCTTGCTTGTTTTGAGGTGACCATAATCCACCATAATTTGCAAATAAATTCATTAAAAATCCTACAATGTGATTTTCTGGATTTTTTTTCTCATTTTGTCTGTCATAGTTGAAGTGTACCTATGATGAAAATACAGGCCTCTCTCATCTTTTTAAGTGGAGAACTTGCACAATTGGGCTGACTAAATACTTTTTTGCCCACTGTATATCCACATAATTTTCCTACCTCATGATGCCATCTATTTTTGTGAAGTGCACCAGTCCCCTCCTCAGCAAAGCAACCCACAACATGATGCCGCCACCCCCGTGCTTCACGGTTGGGATGGTGTTCTTCGGCTTGCAAGCGTTACCCTTTTTCCTCCAAACATAACGATGGTCATTATGACCAAACAGATCTATTTTTGATTATTATTTAATTCAACTCGGGATTTTGACGAATTGACCCAGATTGAGTATGTTATACATGCACACTAATAATATGATATTAAACTGATTACGGTGGTAGCCGAGTCTGGCATTAGTCATGCAAACACCTTACTCTGCTTATCTTAATCGGCGTAACATCATAATCAAGATAAACATATACTGATTAAAATACTCGTGCTAGCATCAGCAGCGTAAGCTTCCTCTTTTGAGCGAAAGTGAAGTGAAGTCAGAAAAAAAGTGAAATTATGCATTTTAGAAATAGTTTTCACATACAAACTTTATATGTCGAACTATGATCTCAAAAGAGTTCCCAAAAAATAACATGGTCGCTGTGGTAAACGTTTTGTATCATTGTCGATTTCGGCAAATTCGCATCAGGTAGTCTTATTTCAGATGTGTTCAATGTAAAACATGATTATTAAGGAAATTGTTCTTCTTGTAAAGCACCTAAACGTTTTAATGGAATGATTAATATTAATTTGAGTGGTCACAATAAGTGCATGCAACTGTACCCAGGGTCAAAGGGCAAAGAGCTCTATCACTGGTTGAATCAACGTTTTTTCCACGTCATTTCTACAAACAAAATTATATGTTATGATGTTGAATGAAAGTGGAAAACTGATTGTAATTGCAAAAAGTAATCAACGTAAGGGATTGTTGTTTTTTTTTTTATTCAACTTTGAACCTAACCTAAACCTAAACATTTTTTGGGTTGATTTCATATTGAATTCACGATAGTTGACAACTCAACCAAATGTAAATCAAACTAGACTTTGAACTGACGTCTGTGCCAGTGGGATGTTTACAGACAAGAGTGATTCCAGGAATGATTAGTTATCTTTATAAAAGAGGTGTGGACCAGGTAATGTACTGAGTGTTGCAATGAGCTCCGGTTGTTCTTTATAAACGAGGTGTGCATCTTCGAGGGAAGACATCTGCTCAGTCACTCATACAGGTAAGCTCATACACTCACTTATTTCTTCTTTCTGCTTCGGGATCGGTGTCCCGTCCACAGGACGGTTGAGCTAACGTAGGCTAACACGATTAGCATGAGGTTGTAAGTAACAAGAACACATCCCTGCCCTACTGCTACTTAATGACCAAGGTAACT
>NW_019944784.1:32168-43143 GCF_002910315.2 Salvelinus sp. IW2-2015 | reverse complement strand
CAGGGGTGTCAAAGTCAAATGGACGGAGGGCCAAATAAAAATTTAGCTACAAGCCGAGGCCGGACTGTTCGAATGTTCATTGAAAAAATTTTAAATGACGCATATAGTCTAGTGAACCTAATTGAACCTACTGAAAACCTAACAAATATATTCCAATATGATCATAAATAAAAGCAATATTTTCTTATGGCTCTGTCATAATCTTTAATTTTCAACAGACACAAAACAAATTTCCTTTATATAAAATCCCCATAACATGAACATTAATGAAAGAAACCGTATTCAAGGCACCATCAGTAGCCTATATTTTTCTATTTTAGCAAAAGTGGGTAAATTTACTTCAAAGAAAAAAACAATAATAGCAATTTTTCTATCATCCACTTCAACGAATATTTTTAAAATTAATTGGATTGAAACAATAAAATAAAGTGCAAAAATCTATTAATCAAAAACAACACTTTGTTTAAGGAGAGTAACATGCAGTGAAAACAAATATTAAACTTTAACTTTTAAACTTGAACTGAGTAAAAACTCTAAATATGTTGATTGCACATGTATGTTCACTTGTTTGAGGTTGAGGGTGATACTTGGTGTGTTCCCATCTTTTCCACAAGTTCTCAATGTTCGGGGTAAGGCTCTTGAGCTGAGGAATCCTCAGAATTGAGTGGAGGTGTTCAGCAGTAAGTCGACTTCTGTGTGATGTTTTGTTCAGGTTCATCAAAGAAAACAGTTGTTCACAACAGGTATGTGCTGCACTGCTACTTGTCTGCACTACTGCTACTCATTGTCAAGAGAGATAGGCCTTTAGTAAAGAAGGAAAGATAGGTGTTTAGGGCTCCCTCTAAGGCACTGCATCTCAGTGCTAGAGACTTCACTACAGACTCTGGTTCGATTCCAGCCTCTATCACAACCGGCCGTGATTGGGAGTCCCAGAGGGCGGCGCATAATTGGCCCAGCGTCGTCCGGGTTAGGGTTTGGCCGGGGTAGGCCGTCGTGGTAAATAAGAATTTGTTCTTAACTGACCTGCCTAGTTAAATAAATATTAAAAGAAAGATAGGTTTTTAGTAAAGAAAAGAAAGATAGGTCTTTAAAATTAATAGGCCCTGAAGCAAGGATATGCATATTATTTGTACCATTTGAAAGGAAACATTTTGAAGATTGTTTAAATGTGAAAGGAATGTAGGAGAATATATCACATTATATCTGGTAAAAAAGAAGATAGATAAGATATTTTTTTTTTTAAATGTCTTTTTTTTGTGTGCCGTCATGTTTGAAATGCAAAAGAAAGGCCATAATGTATTATTCCAGCCCAGGTGACAATTTAGATTTTGGCCACTAGATGGCAGCAGTGTATGTGCAAAGTTTTACACTGATCCAATGAACCATTGCATTTCTGTTCAAAATGTTGTATCAAGACTGCCCAAATGTGCCTAATTTGTTTACTAATAACTTTTCATGTTCAAAACTGTGCACTCTCCTCAAACAATAGCATGGTATTATTTCACTGTAATAGCTACTGTAAATTGGACAGTGCAGTTAGATTAACAAAAATTTAAGCTTTCTGCCCATATCAGACATGTCTATGTCCTGGGAATTTTTATTGTTACTTACAACCTCATGCTAATCGCATTAGCCTACGTTAGCTCAACCGTCCCGCAGGGGACCAACCAATCCTGAAGAAGTTTTAATAAAATATGTTATATACCAGCACATTTGACATAGGGTACCGGTCCAGTAGACTTATTTGTACCTAATGAACATGATACGATTGTTTAGTTCAGGGGAAAAGTCATCCTGGGGGTCGGAAACTGGTTGTTCGATCCGATGGCACAGCCTCTGCCTTAACTATTTAACCAATAGTAGCTTTGACCTGAAGAATACTGTTGTAAATATGCTTCACATCCACTTAACTTACTCTTTTTTTTGGTCAACTTTTTTTTAGTAAACTATACAAAAGTTTCCTTCAAAGGCAAACGGACATCTATCTCAACAATGATGGTAGGTGTTAAATTAATAAACCATTATTAGAATAAGCAGAAAAACTGCATTCGTAGATACTAATGTGAATATGAGACATGTATCGTTTAATGAACCATCACTAGACAGTAGTTACATTACAACTGCTGTATCCATCTACCTTGTTGTACAGTTCAGCTTGATGCTGGCTCTACTGGTCCCCGTGGCGGTACAGTCCTCCCTGCATCCAGTGGACTGTAACGAGGTGTACCAATCAGGTTCTGGACAGAATGGGGTTTACACTATTTATCCTGCAGGATCCACCTCACCTGTCCAGGTGTTCTGTGAGATGTCGATGGACAGTGCACATCCAGGAAAGTGGACGGTCAGTATCCAATATTTCTACCAATTTTTAAATACACAGGTATTTACTTTTGTTTTTTTAATAACACTGTTAGCAATAGCTGTACGTTTTTACTGTAATTCTACTGTAAATTAACTCACTTCCGATTACATTTACATTTATGACACAAACTGTTAAAAAAGTACCAGTCATTTTACAGTAAGTTACTGGCTATTGAGTTGCAGTGAAAATACAGTAATATGTTTTTACATTTAAACTGTATTTCTTCAGTAAATATACAACAACTAACTGTATTTTTACAGCTAAATGTAAGGTGTTATAGCTGTAAAATGACAGTATGCTGCTGTATTCAGATTACAGTACACTCTTGTACACTGAACAAAAAAATATAAACACAACATGTAAAGTGTTCCATGTCCCATGTCCCATGTTTCATGAGCTGAAATAAAAGATCCCCGAAATTTTCCATACGCACAAAAAGCTTATTTCGCTCAAGTTTTGTGCACAAATTTGTTTACATTCCTGTTTGTGAGCATTTCTCCTTTGCCAAGATAATCCATCCATCTGACAGGTGTGGCATATAAAGAATCTGATTAAACAGCATGATCATTACACAGGTGCACCTTGTGCCYGGGACAATAAAAGGCCACTCTAAAATGTGCAGTTTTCYTCACACAACACAATGCCACAGATGTCTCAAGTTTTGATGGAGTGCGCAATTGACATGCAGGATTGTCCTCCAGAGCTGTTGCCAGAGAATTGAATGTTAATTTCTCTACCATAAGCCGCTTCCAATGTTGTTTTAGAGAATTTGGCAGTACGGCCTTACTAACACGTGTATGGCGTTGTGTGGGCGAGCAGTTTCCTGATGCCAACGTTGTGAACAGAGTGCCCCGTGATGGTGGTGGGGTTATGAGCAGGCATTATCTATGGACAATGAACACAATTGCATTTCACCGATGGCGATTTGAATGCATAGAGATACAGTGACGAGATCCTGAGGCACATTTTTTTTTAAAGGTATCTGTGACCAACAGATGCATATCTGTATTCCCAGTCATGTTAAATCCATAGATTCGGGTCTAATGAATTCATTTCAATTGACTGATTTCCTTATAAGAACTGTYACTAGGTCAAATGGTTGAAATTGTTGCCTGTTGCATTTATATTWTTGTTCAGTGTAAATAATTTTACTATAATTTTACAGCAACTCAGTAGTCTGTAAATTATTGAAATTTTACAGGATAATTATTACAGTAAAATGTTCTACAATTATTTACTGTAGGCACACTTGGGARTRAACCTCACCTGGGTTTGAACTCATAACCTCTTGTTTGCCAGTGACCTGAATGTCTTGCTCTGCAGGGTAGATCTGTGGGCTTGACAAAGGTTGGCCACAGATGTAATGGCAATAAATACATTTCTGCACTTAGCTAAATGGCAGTGCTCAAGGAGTACCCCGCCAGTACATCACCATCCATCTACATGTCAAAGCGCCAGGGAACAACACCCTAACCGTACCCATATTGTTGGGAGTGTGTTGATATACAGCGCATTCTGAAAGTATTCAGACCCATTGACCTTTTCCACATTTTGTTCGGTTACAACATTATTCTAAAATGGATTAAATCGTTTTTTCCCCCTTATCAATCTACACACCATACCCCATAATGACAAAGCAAATACATGTTTTTTTATCATTTTTTGCTAATTTATTAAAAATAAAAACAGAAATATCACATTTACATAAGTATTCAGACCCTTAACTTTACTCAGTATTTGTTTTTGTTTTGTTGTTTATGTATTATTTTATATTTTTAGGCGTAGATCAGCTTTAAATAATATAATAATATATTATATATTTTTTAGGGGTAGATCAGCTTTAATAATAATAATAATATATTATATATTTTTTAGGGGTAGATCAGCTTTAATAGCGCAGATAGATTGTAGCTTCCATCAATGTAATTGTCTGCATCATTTCCAYTACCCCATATATTTTTGGGGTAAATAMATATATTTATATACATACATACCCGCCTATATATAAATATACATACATATACACACACATATACATACATACACATACCCACATATATATATGATGTCCATTCAGTTTGATATATATTTGCCATATATTTGCTATATTTSCTATGTGCTATTTCACAAAAGTTCTGAACCTATATACATTTTACAGACACAGTATATTTTACATTAGTTATCTTGTTGTTATTAGTCCCAACCTTCAGCTCCATTCAACCCCTCCCAWRTATCTCTTAACWCCATCCATATTGGATTTCTATTTGCCACATATTTTTCAATTGTGCTGTGATGCTTCACAAAAGTACTGAACCTTAAAGTACTGAACCTTTCTATTCTCATAGTTTCTACAGATTGTAAATTAAAGATAAACATTTTTTCTAAAATAATTATTATATTATTGATTGATTGACTATGGCTTTTCAAATCACCCAGTATTGCTATCTGCAGRGTTAGTTCTAGCTAGGTAAATGTTATAATTCTTCAGCCATTCCTGGACCTGTGACCAAATAACGAGCTACATATGGACAYTACCAAAATAAATGATCTAATGACTCTGCCTCCTCACAGCAYAATCTGCAGAGCWGGGAAGATTGTATCCCCCATATATATAACATTCTATTGGTTGCAAGAATTTTGTATAATAAGTTCAATCGAAGAATTCTAAGTTTTGAATCCGGCGTCGTTTCGCGTATCAGTTCATAAACCATGTGCTATGGAATCGGAAAACATCGAAAGTCRCTTCCCAACTTTTTTGCAATTGATATGGCACAGCTGTCAATTTTTTGGTCCTTAAATGAAACTGGTATATGTTTTTATTTATCACAATTTTCCTTAACCAATTTTGGTCTTTAATGCAGGGCCGACAGACAAGTTCCTTACTTCCTCCTCCTTCCACTTGCCTCTTCCATTTTTGTGGTGATGCTGCAATTAGTTGGTTGTAATTTTGGGTAGAGCAGACATRMCKATATATTTGTGTTAGCTGCATGTGTGATATCACTTCACCAGTCCTATTTATGATCGAATTTAAAAAGATTATACCTTAAAAAAAAAAAATGTTGAAAAAGTATATTTATATCATTAGTATATTTGAGTTTAACCACAATATTTGTTGTATTATTTATTCTGTCTTTTCTGGTGGATTAAACTGAAATTGCAACAAACTTTCCATGGCTTGTTTTAAAAATAGCGACATTTTGGAGATGATTTCGTTTTCAAATAGCTGWAAGTGAGAGGTTGTAATCTAAATAAAGGGAAAGAGGACGTTCTTGAACATGRGGTGAGACATTCTTACTAATTTGCTAGAGAACCAGTTTTTTTTAAGGTTCTWTAAAGAATCATGCTCATGAGGTTTTAAATGGAACCTGTATGGTGCTATAAAGAACCCTTTACTGAGGTTCTATAAAAAAACACAAATAAAACGTTCTATATAGCACCAAAAAGGGTTCCGCTATGGTTAGAACGTTTTGGGGGTAATATAGAACCCTATTTTATGGTTCTTTATGGAGAATGGTTCTATAAAGAACCTTTCTCAATCTCAAAGGTTCTTTGTAGAACCATACAGGTTATTTATTCTATTTAACTAGCCATATTATATTGTTGAAATTCCACAGGTGTTATTATTGTGTTATTATTGACTATTTGTATTAAGTGTGGAAGCTCTGGAGGGTTACGAGGTAATAACTTGGCTGGAACAGCCGGGGGTCCCTGAGGAGAGAATTGAGAACTAATGATTTAGTCAACGGTTCTCAAACGACACAAGACCATAATGCGAGTCTTTCACAACACACTGTCACTGGCCATAGACATATACAGTGAGCTCCAAAAGTATTGGGACACATTATTTGTTATTTTGGCTCTGTACTCCAGCACTTTGGATTGGAAATGATGCAATGACTATGAGGTTAAAGTGCAGACTGTCAGCTTTAATTTGAGTGTATTTTCATCCATATCAGGTGAARCGTTTTACATAGTACCCCCATTTCAGGGAACCAAAAGTATCGAGATACATTCACTMATATGTGTATTTAAGTAGTAAAAAGTAAAGTATTTGCTCCCATATTCCTAGTACGCAATGACTTCAACAAGCTTGTGATTTGACAAAGTTGTTGGATGTATTTGCTGTTTGTTTTGGTTGTGTTTCAGATTATTTTGTGGCCAATAGAAATGACTGGTAATTGTATTGTGTCATTTTGGAGTCACTTTTATCGTAAATAAGAATAGAATACTTTTCTAAACACTTCTACATTAATGTGGATTCTACCGTGATTACAGATAATCCGGAATAAATCTGGAATAATGATGAGTGAAAACGTAACAGACGCACAAATATCATACTTTCAATGCTAAACGTTTGACTACTGTAATACACATATAAGTGAATTTGTCCCAATACTGTTGGTCCTCTAAAATGGGGGGACTATGTACAAAAAGTGCTGTGATTTCTAAACAATTCACCCAATATAAATACCAGTCCTGCACTTTAACCTCATAGTCATTGTATAATTTCAAATCCAAAGTGATGCCAGAGCCAAAACATCAAACAATGGGTCACCATCCCAATACTTTTGGAGCTCACTYTATTAAATGTAATGGCATAATACAACACAGTAGATAAACTGGAATGACATTCTCCCTCACGTTTGCACAAAAAGAGCTGTGAGCAAACCACACACCAAAATATTCTAATTAACAGCTGCCCCACATTTTAATTATCACTAAACGAGGATGGAATCCTTATTTTCAACTGCAAAGAACCATTGAATGGCTCAAAGGGTTATTTGGGTCACTATGGTTCCACATAGAAACATCACCCTTCCTAAAGACCCCTTGAGGAACCCTCATTTTTCAGTACGTACCGCGAAAGTAGCTCACCTTTTAGCCAGTTACATTAATACTTTAACGAAACCTTCCGAACTAACCGGTTCCTGGGCAGCCTAACTCAGGGCGAACACCATTTATCCTGAATGAAGTGTCGGAGCAGCGAGTTGAGGACCAATAAAATCAGATTTCCTCCGTCTCGCAAAGATTGCGTCGGCATCCCCTTCATTTGAGGAAGATTAAATATTTTTTTTATAGTAATGTTACAATAACTATCACGTTACCCATATAGTGATGATAGAATGCACTTGAAACTTCAAACACAGTAAAACGTGTCTATGACTTTAATACAATGATTTTATTGATAGGAGTGGGGGGAAAAGGTGTTGCGTATTGACAAGCACACCAACAACAGCATTGACGATAAGTAATAAAAATAAAGATGACTCTATTTCACACCGTAGCCTGTTGAATTAGCAAGATAACTTTTCTTACATGTTTGATTTCGGCACAAATTAAAATGTGTCGCCCATGGATTGACGTTTCAACATTGTCTCGGTGAAGAGTTCGGTGTTCGACTAGCCACGTGTGTCATGCACACGCAGTTACAAAACCGCTAGAGTTAGCTTCATGCGGACAAGCAATATTTATCGTCTTAGAACAGACGAAGCCTGAGCTGGAATGTGAAGCTAACTGAAGCTGGCTAGCTTTAGAAAACCCTGACTAGATCTAGCTTCAATCGTAGTATGCCCATCAGGTGACATAGCAGGATATTCAGGTCTCTGGTAACCAAGAGGTTTCCAGTCCAACTTTCAGGTGTGGTTGAGTCCCAAGTGTATTCATAGTGAAGGAGTGAAGATTTTTCTGTCATACTTATCCTGTAAAATTACATTAACTTACGCATTGTCATCATTTACAAGTCTGTACTGTAATCAGAATACAGCAGCATACTGTCATTTTATATTAATTCAGATACAGAAAAAATACAGTAAGTTGTTGTATATTTACTGTGTTTTGACTGCAACTTTTAGCAACGTTCATAAATGTATTCTTGGTAAAAAGACTGTGGCCAATCGCTACCATTACTACACCTGGTGGTGTAGCAGGAAACTCAGGTCACTGGCAGCCAAGAGGTTATGAGTTCATATCCCACGAGAGGATGAGTCCCAAGTCATATCCCACGAGAAGTTTAGTCTCAAGTCATATCCCACATGAGGATGAGTCCCAAGTCATATCCCACGTGAGGATGAATCCCAAGTCAAATCCCATGAGAGGTTGAGTCCCAAGTCATATCCCACATGAGGTTGAGTCCCAACTCATATCCCATGTGAGGATGAATCCCAAGTCATATCCCACGTGAGGATGAATCCCAAGTCAAATCCCATGTGAGGATGAGTCCCAAGTCATATCCCACATGAGGATGAGTCCCAAGTCATATCCCACATGAGGATGAGTCCCAACTCATATCCCACATGAGGATGAGTCCCAACTCATATCCCATGTGAGGATGAGTCCCAAGTCATTTCCCACGTGAGGATGAGTCCCAAGTCATATCCGCAGCGTGATGTTGAAGTCCGCACTCATATCCCATGTGAGGATGAGTCCCAAGTCATATCCATGTGAGGATGAGTCCCAACTCATATCCCATGTGAGGATGAGGTCCATGAGTCATTTTCCCACGTGAGGATGAGTCCCAAGTCATATCCCACGTGATGTTGAGTCCCAACTCATATCCCATGTGAGGATGAGTCCCAAGTCATTTCCCACGTGAGGTTGAGTCCCAAGTCATTTCCCACGTGAGGTTGAGTCCCAAGTCATATCCCACATGAGGTTGAGTCCCAAGTCATTTCCCACGTGAGGATGAGTCTCAAGTCATTTCCCATGTGAGGATGAGTCCCAAGTCATTTCCCACGTGAGGTTGAGTCCCAAGTCATATCCCACGTGAGGATGAGTGCCAAGTCATCTGAATACAGCAGCATACTGTCACTTTACAGCAATAAGACCATTATTCAGCAGTAAAAATACAGTTACTTGTTTTCTGTATTTTCACTGTGTTACCTTCTTCTTCCTTCTTTACACAAAATAACTGATTTCCTATTCAAACCAGTCAATACATTAAACAATATCTCTCTCTTAATCAGGTGATTCAAAACAGACAGGATGGATCAGTCAACTTCCACAGGAAGTGGGATCAGTACAAGAGTGGGTTTGGGAGCGCAGCTGGAGAGTACTGGCTGGGTAAGAACTGATTAAATGTCTAGCCTCCTGTAGTATCCTTAAATGCTTCTTAGAATTACGACTCATGAGACTTACGTACGGTTTAGTATTTAATTGTAACTTAGATTTACATTATCTTATGCACCTGGCTTAAACTACCTGAAGCTTTCTTAATCATGGTAATATAGGCAGACATAGGAAATAGCTACGGATAGCGGGAAGCAAACCCCCGTCTTGAGTCAACACTGCCATCTATTGGTAAACATAAATATACCAGGTTACTACACCTCCAGAACATTCTCCTCTTAGAACCCTGTTTCAGAGAATGAGCTCATCCTGTTTGTCCCTAATTCATGTAAGTTCATTTGTCGTTGTATTCCAACAACACGGTGTGCTTCTATGCTGGTACTATTCTCCAGGACTGGAGACGATGCATCTTCTGACTATGAAAAAGACCTATGAGCTGAGGGTGGACATGGAGGACTTTGAGGGGAAGAAGGTCTATGCTCAGTACTCCACCTTCTCTGTTGGACCGGAGGCTGAAGGGTACCTGCTAAAGCTGGGTTCATTCAAAGATGGAGGAGCAGGTGGGTGACAACTTATATTGTCCAAGATAAAAATTATAAGAAAAAGTTCCAAGAATATAGAACCAGAATATAGTACCAGAAACAAATTCTGAAGAAAAACAGTCCCATAAAATCTGTCATTAAGGATTCATAACTGAAGATTTGCCAGTGGAAGTGTTATCATTAGGTTATCTAGAGCCCTTTCCTTGTGTTGCTGGGCTGTGTTCTTTGATCTTATCCTCAGGAGATTCTATGACATCACAGTGGTCAGACATCTCTGTTCTGTTTTTAGTCCTTCAGTGAGATTCGTATGCCATCACAGTGGTCAGAAAATTCTTGTTCCTTCATCCTCGAGATTGATTCTTATGACATCACAGTGGTCAGACATCTCTTGTTTCTTATCCTCAGGAGATTTTTATGACATCACTGTGATTCAGAAATCTCTGTTCTTATCCTCAGGAGATTCTTGACATCACAGTGGTCATAATCTCTGTTCTTATCCTGCAGGAGATTCTATGGACATCACAGTGGTCAGAATCTCTGTCTTATCGTCAGGAGATTCTATGAATCACAGTGGTCAGACTTCTCTGTGTTTATCTTTTTAGGAGCGGAGATTCTATTACTCAGCTAGTGGTCAGACATCTCTGTTCTTATCCTCAGGAGATTCCAGTACTCATCAAGTGGTCAGAATTTACAACGTTAGATAATGACCAGGACCTTAACGATAGCAACTGTGGCCAGATCTACTAGGGTGGATTTTGGTACTACAACTGCCATTTTCTAATCCCAATGGGATTATACGCGTGGGGGGAGTCGGGCCTACGGTGTTGGCTCATACTGGCACATGGAAAGGCTTCACATACTCCTGAAAAGATTACCATGAAGATCAGACCAGCCACTGGATAGAAGAGGGAAACACCTTAAGCATCTCTATTTTCTAAACAACATTAAATCCACATTTTTAATAACAATGATTGTCATAAAAAACATGTTTCCACCACTTGCACAC
>NW_019944784.1:23970-30527 GCF_002910315.2 Salvelinus sp. IW2-2015 | reverse complement strand
TCTCTGTTTCATACCCTAACCCACTGTCTGTTTCATACCCTAACCCACGGTCTGTCTGTTTCATACCCTAACCCACTGTCTGTCTGTTTCATACCCTAACCCACTGTCTGTTTCATACCCTAACCCACTGTCTGTCTGTTTCCTACCCTAACCCACTGTCTGTCTGTTTCATACCCTAACCCACGGTCTGTCTGTTTCATACCCTAACCCACTGTCTGTCTGTTTCATACCCTAACCCACTGTCTGTTTCCTACCCTAACCCACTGTCTGTCTGTTTCCTACCATAACCCACGGTCTGTCTGTTTCATACCCTAACCCACGGTCTGTCTGTTTCATACCCTAACCCACTGTCTGTTTCATACCCTAACCCACTGTCTGTCTGTTTCATACCCTAACCCACTGTTTCTGCTCATCCATTTGTTTTATACTTATATATTCTCATCCCATTCCTTTACTAGATTGTGTGTATTAGGTTTTGTTGTGGAATTGTTAGATATTACCTGTTAGATACTGATGCATTGTCAGATCTAGAAGCATTTCGCTACACCCACAATAACATCTGCTAACCATGTGTATGTGACCAATAACATCTGCTAACCATGTGTATGTGACCAATAAAATTTGATTTGATTTGTCTGTCTCTCACCATTTAAACAGACAGTGTAATTCAACCACTATAAAAACATTTTTTTTGTGGCCGAACTGAAATCAAGGTTCACCAATTGAAAAAGCCCTTGAAACAATAATTTATATTTTACAGAAAAATATTAGACTTCAATGTCTTCACAACATTGATATTCAGCCTTCAACAGATGATCAATCCATTGTTTTACTATTTTAATTACAGTTGTATATTGTCAACATTTCACTTTTCTTAAATAAGTCTCTATTTCTTCTCAAATCAGTTAAAAATGAAAAACATTCCAAACTTTGTTTTGTTATTAGATTTTCAACATTGCGGAACCAATTGTATTTTTGTAAACTTAAGTTTACTATTTTTATTTCGAAAATAAAGACAAGTGGAATGGAATAAATTATTGGCACACCAGAGCTAGTACTTGGTTGCCATGGTAACTACTGAGAAACACTTCTGGTAGCCGTCAACGAGCTTCCTACACCTTTCTACAGTCAATTTGGCCCACTCGTCAGCGGTAACCTGCTCGAATTCTTCAACGTTTGAGGGGTGTCCTCCACCAACTGCCGTTTTCAGATCTCACCGTAGGTTCTGGTCACTCCAGAACAGTCCAAGCTTCCTTCTTTGAGCCATTCCAGGGTTCTTGTTCGATGTGTGTTTGAGGTCGTTGTCRTCCTGGGAAGACCCCTCCAACCTTCAATGGAGACCTAGTTTTTTTGGACACTAGGGTTGAACATTGGACCTCCATCAACCCCTGATATTCGGTAGATTTTTGTGATGGTTAAAACACGTTCAAGGCCCCCCCAGTACCAGAGGCAGCAAAACAACTCAACAGAGTTGGCAACCCCCCCCCCCCAACATTTTCCCAGAATGTAGGTTTGTTTTAGGTGTTTTTTTTTTGTTCAATCAGGCTTTCTTATGTCTCGTTCAGCAGTGGTGTCTTCCTATGTTTACCAACGACCAAAGAAAAATAACACCATACAATCAAACTTGCAGGAGATTTGATTTGTAATGTTTTGAAATTGTAAACTTAAGTTTATWAAAAAYWAAAWWAAAAAAAWGCTTCTGCAATGTTGAAAATCAAATTACAATGTGTGGAATATTAATTTTATTTCTCCAATTTATTTTAGAAGAAATAGGGAATTACAAAAGTGCAAGTTCATTAGGAAAGATAAGGAAGGGATATGGTCAACAGTCAAGACACATATACATATWTACATACAGTTACATGAAAGTTATTGGTGTTTGGTGATATTTATTTGAAACCACTAACAATGGTAAGCCATGCTTTCGGATGGACCAGACTAGTACAGTGGCCTATTTCTTGATCAAAGACTTACTACTGTTTAAGCCGATCAAGGGTTGACAAGCAGATCATTGGAAATTGGAGACGTGATAATAATTGTCACTGCAATATCAATATCTTACCACTAGATGGGGCTATTACATTATTATCATTATTATTACAATTGTTATTATAATTAATATTATTATTATTATTGCTATTGTTATTATTTTTATTGATATTGTTATTATTATTATTATTATTGTTATTTTTATTATTATTGTTATTTTTATTATTATTATTATTATTAGTATTAGTATTTGTATTATTATTATTATTATTGCTATTGTTACTATTATGTGAACTACACAGAGTTTGAACCTACTTCCTCTTGATCAGAAATGGCATAACATGCTTCGTTATTTATCTTGGAACAAAACAGATTTCAAACTTCAGCCCAGGTGAGCCAGCACAACATAACATATAGGGGTTAGGGTTAGCCCAAACCCTTCCAGCTTCAGCCAGGCCAGCCAGCAAAATAGAGTTCTAGAGAGAGGTGGTGCTGTCCAAGGGTTGCCGTCAAATTCTCAATTAACCTTCAACACACTTTCCATATGGTTTATTTTCCCTTCGTTGACGAGATCTCAGCTCTATGTCGATAGTTTACCTATTCTTGTTGTGACACAGTGAGGAGAGCAAGGTTGTAGAACATTGGCCTAGAGCTCATTGATTGTTTTTACTGAAAAGTGCCACAAAGTGATGCAAAGTGCTGCAAAGTCCTACATGTCAATTAGAACTCACCTMTAAYAGATGATTCTCAATTAGGATGTAATATATATTTMGTWACTTAGCTACTTARTGTCTTATAACCTAATTATGAAATGTGAAGCGTTATTCTTAACATTATCACTATTACTGGTATAAAAAAATCAAATTGTATTTCAATGATTTGTAGACTGTAGATCATTTTTATGTGCTGGTGAACAGCTTGTTACAGGATGTGTTGCTGATTCTAAAGGTTTAACCAATAGGAACAGCTTGTTACAGGATGTGTTGCTGATCGAAGGTTGAACCAATAGAACAGCCTTGTTACAGGATGTGTTGCTGATCTAAAGGTTGAACCAATAGAAACAGCTTGTTACAGGATGTGTGCTGCTAAAGGTTGAACCAATAGGAACAGCTTGTTACAGGATGTGTTGCTGATCTAAAGGTTGAACCAATAGGAACAGCTTGTTACAGGATGTGTTGCTGATCTAAAGGTTGAACCAATAGGAACAGCTTTTACAGTGTGTTGCTACATTGTTTGTGGTCCAGGAGGAGAGGATGTTGGTGTATGGATTTCCCTGTTCCTTGCTTAACAATGTAATATATACTAACACTGTACTAATCTACACTCAGTGATATTGCGAGTATGCTTCCACAGTAACTGACACACAGTCAGTACAGTGTTGCAGCTGCTGCATCCTTGAAATAATGTAATACAGCATTGGATTCAAGCTTATTGATGCTGACAGGGCTGTCTGTGGTTATAGAGCCTGACCAGGGCTATACTGGGATTGAGTTGCCGGCTACGTATGGTGAGCCTGTACGGTGTTATTGAGCTGACAGGCTGTACATGTGTTATTGAGCTGACAGGGCTGTACTGGTTTATTGAGCGACAGGCTGTACTGGTGTTATTGAGCTGAACAAGGGGCTGTACTGGTGTATATGAGCTGACAGGGCTTTCTGGTTATTGAGCTGACAGGGGCTGTACTCGGTGTATGAGCTGACAGCTGTACTGGTGTTATTGAGCTGACCAGGCTGTAAACTGTGTTTTGACTGACAGGCTGTACGGAGAGCTACCTAACTGGTGTTATTGAGCTGAACAGGGCTGTACTGGTGTTTATTGAGGCTGACAGGGCTGTACTGGTGTTATTGAGCTGACAGGGGCTGTACTGGTGTTATTGAGGCTTGAACAGGGGACTTTGTCATTATGGACGTTTCCACAGTATACTTGAACTAAAATACTCATTTTGTTTCAATTAATATTTCTGCTGCAAAATTCCTAAAGGTGTGTGTGGCATTAAAACCGCATCAAGACCTCACAGCTATGTGACGAGGGCTAGTGTACTTCTCTGTCAGCTGCCTGACGTGACACACTCAGCTGCTCCTCTCGTCTCTCTCTCCATCTCTATCTCCTCTCTCTCTCTCTCTCTCTGCGTCTCTCTTCTGCTCTCTCGTCTCTCTCTCTCTCGTCCTCTCCTCTCACCCTCTCCCCTCTCTCCTCCGTCTCTCTCTCTCTCTCTCTCTCATCTCTCTCTCTCACCTTATTCCTGTTTGGCAAGTTGGGTGCTCCAGAGTTAGTTCCGCTGGCTCTCTAAACACCAACTAGGTGCAGCACGTTGCGGAACATAGCCCTTGTTTTCTTTACCTCATTAGAGGTATGGGATGGATGAATATGTAGACGGTCTCTGTCAGGTAGTTTGATTCAGACAGACAGCCAGTGTGGCTACAACAGGATGGTCACATGTACAGGTTAGATGGGTAACACTAAGTGGTTGAAAAGTCTGTAACTGGGCACTCACTAGGTGGTTGAAAGATGTGCTAGGGTACACTATGAGTTGGTAGTGTACACTAGTATGGTACACTGAGGTGGTTGAAAGTAGTACCTAGTGGTACACTAGTATGGTACACTTAGAGTGGAATAGTAGTACCTATGTTGAACAGGTATGGTAACACATAGACCACTAGGTCGTAGTACACTAGGTGTACACTAGTATGGTACAGCTAGTGTGGTACACTTAGTCATGGACAACTAGTGGTGAAAGTATGGGTACACTAGTATGTTACCACTAGGTGGTACTGGTCACTAGTATGGTACACTAGGTGGTGACATAGGTACCAGTGGTGAACATAGGCTTGGTACCTTAGTATTACACCTAGGTAAAAGTAGGATGGTAGGTGCAAGTAAGACTAGGTGCAGTACACAGTGTTAAAGGACGCTGGTTGTACATAGTATGGTAACTTAGGTGGCTGAAAGTAGGGTTACACTATGCTGGATAACTAGTATGGTACACTATGTGTTTGAAAGTAGAATAGGTTGAGTATGGTACACTATGTGCGTGAGAAGTATGTACACTAGGTTGAAATGGTACACTAGTATGGTCACTAATTGGCTAAATAGGTGTGAAAGTAGGGTACACTTAGGTGAGTTGAAAGTATGGGACGACTAGTATGGTACACTAGTATGGTACACTAGGGTGGTTGAAAGTATGGTACACTAGTATGGGTACACTAGTATGGTACACTAGTATGTACACTAGTATGTACACTAGTATGGTACACTAGGTGGTTAAAGTATGGTAACACTAGTATGGTACACTAGTATGGTACACAGTATGGTACACTATGTGGTACATAGTATGGTACAACTAGTGGGTACACTAGTATGGTACACTAGTATGGTTACGAATAGTATGTACACTAGTATGGTACACATATGTGGTACACTGTATGGACACTAGGTGGTACACTAGTATGGTACACTGGTGGTACACTGTATGGTACACTAGTATGGTACACTAGTATGGTACACTAGGTGGTACACTAGTATGGTACAACTATGGTTACACTAGTATGGTACACTAGTATGGTACCTAGTATGGTACACTAGTATTGGTACACTATGTGTTACACTAGTATATGTGAACACGTAGGTGACTGTATGACACTTGTATGGTACACTATGTATGGTACACTAGTAATGGTACACATGTGTACACTAGTATGGTACACTATGTGTACACTAGTATGGTACACTTAGAGTGGTTACACTATATGGTACACTAGGTGTTAAGTATGGTACACTAGGTGGTACACTAGTATGGTACACTAGGTGGTTGAATAGTAATAGGTACACGTAGTATGTACACTAGTGGTACATAGTATGGGTCCTAGCGTGTACACTAGTATGGTACACTAGGTGTTGAAAGTAGGGTAACACTAGGTGTTACAACTAGTATTGTGTACACTATGGGATACACTAGTATGGTACACTAGGTGGTACACTAGTATGGTACACTAGGTGAGTTGAAAGTAGGTACACGTAGGTGGTACACTAGTAGGGTACACGAGGTGGTTGAAAGTAGGGTACATAGGTGGTACATAGTTGGTACACTATGTGGTACACTAGATGTACACTAGTGGTACACTAGTATGGTAACTAGTGGTTGAAAGTTAGGTGTAACTAGTAGTACAACTAGTGGTGAAAAGTTAGGTACACTAGTGGTACACTAGTATGGTACACTATGTGTCACTAGGTGGTACACTAGTATGGTCACTAGTATGTACACTAGGTGGTTTTGAAAGTAGGAGACACTAGGTGGTACACTAGTATGTGGCTTCTAAAAATGACTACTACCTTGAAACCTGTCCAGTTAAAGTTCTCGATGATCCTCTCGTGGTAAGAGGGTTTTAGAGGAGCCTCATGGTGTAAAGGGTTTTAGAGGGTCCATCTGTGTAAAGGGGTTTTTAGAGGATCCTTGTGTAAAGGACTTTTAGAGGATCCTCTGGTAAAGGGTTTTAGAGGACCTCGTGTAGGTTTCGTCTGTTTGTAAAGGGTTTTTAGAGGAACCTCTGTGTAAAGGGTTATCTCTCTCT
>NW_019944784.1:19191-19944 GCF_002910315.2 Salvelinus sp. IW2-2015 | reverse complement strand
GATTTCCCTGTTCCTCTTAACATGTAATATAATACTACACTGTACTAGAATCTACAACTCAGTGATATTGCAGTACTTCCACAGTACTACACACAGTCAGTACAGGGTTGCAGCTGCTCATCCTGAATGAATGTATACAGCATTGGATTCAAGCTTATTGAGCTGACAGGGGCTGTACTGGTGTTATAGAGCTGACAGGGGCTATACTGGTGTTATTGAGCTGACAGGGGCTGTACTGGTGTTATTGAGCTGACAGGCTGTACTGGTGTTATTGAGCTGACAGGCTGTACTGGTGTTATTGAGCTGACAGGCTGTACTGGTGTTATTGAGCTGACAGGCTATACTGGTGTTATTGAGCTGACAGGGGCTGTACTGGTGTTATTGAGCTGACAGGGGCTGTACTGGTGTTATTGAGCTGACAGGNGGCTGTACTGGTGTTATTGAGCTGACAGGGGCTGTACTGGTGTTATTGAGCTGACAGGGGCTGTACTGGTGTTATTGAGCTGACAGGGGACTTTGTCATTATGGACGTTTCCACAGTGATACTGAACTAAAACACTCAATTTATGTTTCATTACATATTTCTGCTGACAAATTCCTAAAGTGTGTGTGTGCATTAAAACCGCAGTCAAGACCTCAACAGCTATGTGGACCGAGGGCTGTGTACTTCTCTGTCAGCTGCCTGACTGACACACTCAGCTCTCTCTCTCTCTCTCTCTCTCTCTCTCTCTCTCTCTCTCTCTCTCTCTCTCT
>NW_019944784.1:6496-13834 GCF_002910315.2 Salvelinus sp. IW2-2015 | reverse complement strand
TGGTACACTAGTATGGTACACTAGTATGGTACACTAGGTGGTTGAAAGTAGGGTACACTAGGTGGTACACTAGTATGGGCTTCTAAAAATACACTACCTGTGGAACCTGTCCAGTTAAAGGTTCTTCGATGATCCTCTGTGTAAAGGGTTTTAGAGGAGCCTCTGTGTAAAGGGTTTTAGAGGGTCCTCTGTGTAAAGGGTTTTAGAGGATCCTCTGTGTAAAGGCTTTTAGAGGATCCTCTGTGTAAAGGGTTTTAGAGGAACCTCTGTGTAAAGGGTTTTAGAGGAACCTCTGTGTAAAGGGTTTTAGGAGGAACCTCTGTGTAAAGGGTTTTAGAGGATCCTCTGTGTAAAGGGTTTTAAACTTCTGGTAGCCGTCACGAGCTTCCTACACCTTTCTAACAGTCCAATTTGGCCCACTTGTCGTCAGCGTAACGCTGCTCGCATCTTCAACGTTTGAGGGGTGTCCTCCAACCAACTGCCGTTTTCAGATCTCACGCGTAGTTTCCTGGTCACTTCCAGAACAGTCCAAGCTTCTTCTTTGAGCCATTCCAGGGTTTACTGTTCGATGTTGTGTTTGAGGTCCGTGTCCCCTCCTGGGAAGACCCCTCCAACCTCAGGAGAACCTAGTTTTTTTGGACACTAAAGGGTTGAACATTGGACCTCCAATCAACCCTGATATTACGGTAAGATTTTGGATGGGTTAAACACGTTCACAAGGCCCCCCAGTACAGAGGCAGCAAAAACAAACTCACAAACAAGAGGTTGGCACCCCCCCCCCCCATAACATTTCCCAGAATGTAGGTTTTGTTTTAGGTGTTTTTTTTTGTTCTAATCAGGCTTTCCTTATGTTCGTTCAAGCGTGGTGTCTTCTATGTTTACCAACGACCAAGAGAAAAATAACACCATACAATCAAACTTTGCCAGGGATTTGATTTGTAATGTTTTGAAATTGTTAAACTTAAAGTTTATACAAAAAGAAAAAAAAAAAAAATGCTTCTGGCCAATGTTGAAAATCAAATTACACATGTGTGGATATTATTTTATTTCTCCAATTTATTTTAGAAGAAATAGGGAATTACCAAAAGTGCAAGTTCATTAGGAAAGATAAGGAAGGGATCTGGTCAACAGTCAAGACACTATACATATTTACATACAGTTTACATGAAAGTTTTGGTTGTTTGGTGATATTATTTGAAACCACTAACAATGGTAAAGCATGCTTGTCGGATGGAGCCAGACTAGTACAGCGGCCTATTCTTGATCAAAGACTTGCCTACTGTGTAAACCAATCACAGGGTTGAACAAGCAGATCATTGGAAATTGGAGACGTGATAATAATGTACTAGCAATATCAATATCTTTACCACTAGATGGGGCCTAATTACACTTATTATCATTATTATTAACAATTGTTATTATAATTAATATTATTTTAATTTAAAAAAATTATGCTATTGTTAATTATTTATTGATATTGTTTTATTATTATTATTTTTAATTTTTATTATAATTATTATTTGTATTATTATTATTTTTTATTATTATTATTAATTATTATTGATTATTATTTAATGCTTTGTTACTATTATGTGAACTAACAAACAGGAGTTTGAACCTATTCCTCTGATCAGAAATGGCATAACATGCTTCGTTATTTATCTTTGGAACAAAACAGATTTCAAACTTCAGCCCAGGTGAGCCAGCACAAACAATAACAATAGGGGTTTAGGGTTAAGCCAAACCCTTCCAGCTTCAGCCAGGCAGCCAGCAAAATAGAGATCCTAGAGATAGGTGGTGCTGTCCAAGGGTTGCCGTTCAAAAATTCTCAAATTAACCTTCAACAAAACTTTCCATATGGTTTATTTTCCCTTCGTTGACGAGATCTCAGCTCTATGTCGAAGTTTACCTATTCTTTGTTGTGACACAGTGAGGAGAAAGCAAGGTTGGTAGAACATTGGCCTAGAGCTCATTGAATGTTTTTTAACTGAACAAAGTGCCAAACAAAGTATTGCAAGTGCTGCAAAGTCAATAAATGTATTAGACTCACTCTGTAAAAGAAGATTCTCAAATTAGGGATGTAATATATATTTTGGTTACTTAGCTACTTATTGCTTATCCTAAATTGGAAATGTGAAGCCGTTATTCTTACATTATCACTATTACTGGGTATAAAAAAAATTCCAAATTGTATTTCAATGATTTGTAGATTCTGTAGATCATTTTTATGTGCTGTGTTTGGAACAGCTTGTTACAGGATGTGTTGCTGATCCTAAAAGGTTTAAACCAATAGGAACAGCTTGTTACAGGATGTGTTGCTGATCTAAAGGTTGAACCATGGAAACAGCTTGTTCAGGATGTGTTGCTGATCTAAAGGTTGAACCACATAGAAACAGCTTGTTACAGGATGTGTGCTGATCTAAAGGTTGAACCAATAGGAACAGCAATGTTACAGGATGTGTTCCTGCTGATCTAAAGGTTGAACCAATAGGAACAGCTTGTTACAGGATGTTGTTGCTGATCTAAAGGTTGAACCAATAGGAACAGCTTGTTTACAGGATGTGTTGCTACAGTTGTTTGTGGTCCATGAGGGAGGATGTTGGTGTATGGATTTCCCTGTTTCCTCGCTTAACAATGTAATATAATACTAACACTGTACTAGATCTACAACTCAGTTGATTATTGCAGTACTTCCACAGTAACTGAACACACAGTCAGTACAGTGTTGCAGCTGCTGCATCCTTGAAATGAATGAATACAGCATTGGATTCAAGCTATTGAGCTGACAGGGGCTGTACTGTGGTTATAGAGCCTGACAGGGCTATACTGGGTTATTGAGCTGACAGGGGCCTGTACGGTGTTATTGAGCTGACAGGCGTACATGGTGTTATTGAGCTGACAGGCTGTACTGGTGTTATTGAGCTGACAGGGGCTGTACTGGTGTTATTGAGCTGAACAAGGGGCTGTACTGGTGTTATTGAGCTGACAGGGCTGTTATCTGGTGTTATAAGAGCTGACAGGGGCTGTACTCGGTGTTATTGAGCTGAACAGCTGGTACGTGGTGTTATTGAGCTGACCAGGCTGTAAAACCTGGTGTTATTGAGCTGACAGGCTGTACTGGTGTTAATGAGCTGAACAGGCTATACTGGGTGTTTATTGAGGCTGACAGGGCTGTACTGGTGTTTATTGAGGCTGACAGGGGCTGTACTGGTGTTATTGAGCTGACAGGGCTGTACTGGGTGTTATTGAGCGCTTGAACAGGGGACTTTGTCATTATGGACGTTTCCACAGTGAGTACTGAATCTAAAAATACTCATTTATGTTTCAATTAAATATTTCTGCTGCCAAAATTCCTAAAAGTGTGTGTGGCATTAAACCGCAGTCAGAGACCTCAACAGCTATGTGGGACGAGGCTGTGTACTTCTCTGTCAGCTGCCTGACTGACACACTCAGCTCTCCTCTCTCTCTCTCTCTATCATCTCCTATCTCCTCTCTCTCTCTCTCTCTCTCTCTCTCTCTCTCTCTCTCGTCCTCTCTCTCTCGTCTCTCTCTCACCCTCCTCCCCCTCTCCTCCTCCTGTCTCTCTCTCTTCTCTCTCTCTCTCTCTCTCTCTCACTTGTCCTGGGTTTTTGGCAAGTTGTGGTGGCTTCCAGAGTTAAGTTCGCTGGCTCTCTAAAACACCAACTAGGTGCAGGCACGTTTGGTAGAACATAGCCCTTGGTTTTTTTACCGTCATTAGAGGATGGGATGGATGAATATGTAGACGGGCTCTGTAGGTTATGTTGATTTCAGACAGACAGCAGTGTGGTACACTAGGTGGTACACTAGTAGGGTACCTAGGTGGTTGAACGTATGGGTAAGCACTAAGGTGTTGAAGATTGGTACACTAGGTGGTACAACTGTATGGTACACTAGGTGGTTGAAAGTTGGGTACAGCTAGTTGGGTACACTAGGTGAAGTATGGTACACTAGGTTGGTACACTAGTATGGTAACACTAGGTTGGTTGAAGTATGGTACACCTAGGTTGGTACACTAGTATGGTACACTTAGGTGGTACACTAGTATGGTAAGCCTAGGTGGTTGAAGTATGGTACACTGAGTATGGTAACACTAGGTGGTACACTAGTATGGTACTATGTGGTTGGAAGTATGGTAACACTAGGTGTTGAAAGTAGGGTACACTAGTATGGTACCCTAGGTGGTTGAAGTAGGGTACACTAGTATGGTACACTAGGTGGTACACTAGTATAGTACACTAGGTTGGTACACTAGTATGGTACACTAGGTGGTTGAAAGTAGGGTACACTAGGTGGTACACTAGTATGGTACTTAGGTGGCTGAAAGTAGGGTACACTATGTGGTAACACTAGTATGGATAGCACTATGTGGTTGGAAAGTAGGGACATATGTGGTTGGAAGTATGGTACACTAGGTGGTTGAAAGTAGGGTACACTAGTATGGTACACTAGTATGGTAAACTAGGGTGGTTGAAAGTAGGGTACATGGTGGTTGAAAGTATGGTACACTAGTATGGTACACTAGTATGGTACACTAGGTGGTTGAAAGTGGTAACAGTATGGTACACTAGTAGGTACCTAGTATGGTACACTAGTATGGTACAACTAGTATGGTACACTAGGTGGTTGAAAAAGTATGGTACACTAGATGGAACACTAAGTATGGTACACCAGTATGGTACACTTATGTGGTACACTAGTATGGTACACTAGGTGGTACACTAGTATGGTAACACTAGTATGGTAACTAGTATGGTACACTAGTATGGTACACTATGTGGTACACTAGTATGGTACACTAGGTGGTACACCTAGTATGGTAACTAGGTGGTACACTAGTATGGTAACTAGTAGGGTACACTAGTATGGTACACTAGGTGGTACACTAGTATGGTACAACTAGTTGGTACACTAGTAATGGTAACTAGTGATGGTAGCACTAGTATGGGTACACTAGTAAATAGGTACACTATGTGTATACACTAGTATGGGTACACTAGGTGGTACATAGTATGGTCACACTAGTATGGTACACTAGTATGGTAACACTAGTATGGTACACTATGTGGTACACTATATGGGTACAGCTATGTGGTTCACAGGTTAAGTATGGTACACTAGGTGGTTAACTAGTATGGTACACTAGGTGGTTGAAAAGTAGGGTACACGTGGTGGTACACTAGTATGGTACATAGGTGGTTGAAAGTAGGGTACACTAGGTGGTACACTAGTATATGGGTACATACTATGTGGTTACACTAGTATGGTACACTAGGTGGTAACACTAGTATAGGTACACTAAGGTGTGTTGAAAGTAGGGTACACTAGGCTGGTAACTAGTGGGTAACTAGTGGTAACAGTATGGTACACTAGTGGTACACCTAGTATGGTACACTAGGTGTGAAGAATATAGCACTAGGTGGTTACCAGTAGGGTACACTAGGTGGTGAAGTAGGGTACACAGTGCACTAGTATGGTAACACTATGTGTACTAGATGGTAAATGGTGTACACTAGAGGTAAAGGTGGTAAAAGTAGGTAATAGGTGGTACACTAAGTAGGTCATGGTGGTGAATGGTCACTAGGTACATAGATGGTCATTGGTACTAGTGGACAAGTATGGTACCTAATGTACACTAGGTGGTTGAAGTAGGGTCTAGGTGGTACACTAGTATGGGCTTCTAAAATACACTACCTGTGGACCTGTCCAGTTAAAGGTTCTTCGATGATCCTCTGTGTAAAGGGTTTTAGAGGAGCCTCTGTGTAAAGGGTTTTAGAGGGTCCTCTGTGTAAAGGGTTTTAGAGGATCCTCTGTGTAAAGGCTTTTAGAGGATCCTCTGTGTAAAGGGTTTTAGAGGAACCTCTGTGTAAAGGGTTTTAGAGGAACTCTGTGTAAAGGGTTTTAGGAGAACCTCTGTGTAAAGGTTTTTAGAGGATCCTCTGTGTAAAGGGTTTTAGGAGGAACCTCTGTGTAAAGGGGTTTTAGAGGAACCTCTGTGTAAAGGGTTTTAGAGGAACCTCTGTGTAAAGGGTTTTAGAGGAACCTCTGTGTAAAGGGTTTTAGAGGAACCTCTGTGTAAAGGGTTTTAGGAGGAACCTCTGGTGTAAAGGGTTTTAGAGGAACCTCTGTGTAAAGGGTTTTAGAGGAACCTCTGTGTAAAGGGTTTTTAGAGGACCTCTGTGTAAAGGGTTTTTAGAGGAACCTCTGTTGGGGGGTAAAGGGGTTTTAGAGGAACCTCTGTGTAAAGGGTTTTAGAAGGAACCTCTGTGTAAGGGTTTTAGGAGGATCCTCTGTGTAAAGGGTTTTAGAGGACCTCTGTGTAAAGGGTTTTTAGGAGGATCTCTGTGTAGGTTAGAGGAACCTCTGTGTAAAGGTTTTAGAGGATACTGTGTAAACGGTTTTAGAGGAACCTCTGTGTAAAGGGTTTTAGGAGAACCTCTGTGTAAAGGGTTTAGGAGGAGGATCCTCTGTGTAAAGGGTTTTAGAGGAACCTCTGTGTAAAGGGTTTTAGGAGGATCCTCTGTGTAAGGGTTTTAGAGGAACCTCCTGTGTAAAGGGTTTTAGGAGGATCCTCTGTGTAAAGGGTTTTAGAGGAACCTCTGTGTAAAGGGTTTTAGAGGATCATCTTGTGTAAAGGGTTTTAGAGGATCCTCTGTGTAAAGGGTTTTAGAGGATCCTCTGTGTAAAGGGTTTTAGAGGAACCTCTGTGTAAATGGTTTTAGAGGATCCTCTGTGTAAAGGGTTTTAGGAGGAGGATCCTCTGTGTAAAGGGTTTTAGGAGGAACTCTGTGTAAAGGGTTTTAGAGGAACCTCTGTGTAAAGGGTTTTAGGAGGAGGATCCTCTGTGTAAAGGGTTTTAGAGGATCCTCTGTGTAAAGGGTTTTAGGAGGAACCTCTGTGTAAGAGGGTTTTAGAGGAACCTCTGTGTAAGGGTTTTAGAGGATCCTCTGTGTAAAGGGTTTTAGAGGATCCTCTGTTGTAAAGGGTTTTAGAGGAACCTCTGTGTAAGGGTTTTAGGATGAGGATCCTCTGTGTAAAGGGTTTTAGAGGATCCTCTGTGTAAAGGGTTTTAGGAGAAACCTCTGTGTAAAGGGTTTTAGAGGAACCTCTGTGTAAAGGGTTTTTAGAGGAACCTCTGTGTAAAGGGTTTTAGAGGATCCTCTGTTGTAAAGGGTTTTAGAGGATCCTCTGTGTAAAGGGTTTAGAGGATCCTCTGTGTAAAGGGTTTTAGAGGAGCCTCTGTGTAAAGGGTTTTTAGAGAGATCCTCTGTGTAAGGGTTTTAGAGGATCCTCTGTGTAAAGGGTTTTTTAACGAGGAAT
>NW_019944784.1:0-6471 GCF_002910315.2 Salvelinus sp. IW2-2015 | reverse complement strand
CCTCTGTGTAAAGGGTTTTAGAGGATCCTCTGTGTAAAGGGTTTTAGGAGGATCCTCTGTGTAAAGGTTCAAACCAGATCATTTTTGTGATGGGAGGGGTTACATTTTTTACCTTTTTGTTAATATATTGTAGAGGTGGCAGCCTATCAGAAGATTGGAGGCAGGGATTATTTGAGGTGTGGCTTTTCAGGTATATATTTTTAGTCATTCTTGTTTATTTAAGTCTGTGCACTGCAATTTTTTATTATCCTTTAATATTTATGCATATTACGTATTCTAATATAATATTAATAACATTAACATTTGTGGTTAAATATAACAATAAAGTGGGAACTATTTCGTGATTTGCATAGGTTCTTGTGATTTGCATAGGTTCTAGAGGATCTCATGCACCTCTGTACTCTATTGGCTGATAAAGAACTAGCTGAAAGCCACACCCCTACTAAGCCACGCCTCCAGTCCAGGGTTGAAACGTCAAAGGTTCCTCCTTGAACCCCTCAACCAACCGAAGACGCAAACATGAACCATTACCTAGCAGGGTTTCCTCGAATCAACGCTAATTCTCAGAGTGTAAAAAGGAAAAACAGAATCCTCTTGTTGAAACACACGCTACGAAGCCAAACACAATTGTTTCACATTTTACATTTTAGTCATTGAGCAGACGTTGTACTTCAGATCAACGTGTAGTACATTCATCTGAAGATAGCTAGGTGAGGCAACCGCATATCACACACACACACACACACACACACACACACACACACACACACACACACACGCGCAGGCGTGCCGCGCTCACGCACAAACACACACACCGCACCTTTAGCACGCATAAACACACACACACAACTCACCATCAGCACGCACACACACACAACAAACATACTTACACCCCTGTCTGTATTGTTATAGATCCTGTCATTCTACAACAGGTTTGGTTCTGGACGAGTTTGTTTATTCTGGACGAGGTTCTGGACGAGGTTGTAATATGATGTTTGAAGAGAAGCAAGAGATGTTGAGGCAGACGGGGCTCTCTTCACCAGGAGAATATTTCACCTTGACAGGCAGAGCAGATTCAAAGGTAGAGGTTAGTAAGAGCAATGAACAGGGCAGGAAAGGGCAGGGAACAGGGCAGGGAACAGAGCAGGGAACAGAGCAGAGAAAGAGCAGGGAACAGAGCAGGGACAGAGCAGAGAAGAGGGCAAGAGGAACAGGGCAGGGAACAGGGCAGGGAACAGGGCAGGGACAGAGCAGGGAACAGAGCAGAGAACAAGGCAGGGACAGGGGCAGGGACAGGGCAGGGAACAGGGCAGGGAACAGGGGCAGGGAAAGAGCAGCGGAAAGAGCAGAGAAAGGGCAGGGAGAGGGCGAGGCAACAGGGAGCAATGAACAGGGCGAGAACAGGGGCAGGGAACAGGGCAGGGAACAGGGCAGGGAACAGGGCAGGGACAGAGCAGGGAACAGAGCAGGGAACAGAGCAGGGAACAGGGCAGGAACAGAGCAGGGAACAGAGCAAGGGAACAGGGCAGGGAACAGGGCAGGGAACAGGGCAGGGAAAGAGAGGAACAGGGCAGGGAACAGAGCAGGGAAAGAGCAGGGAAAGAGCAGAGAACAGAGCGGGAACAGAGCGGGAACAGGGCAGGGAAGAGAGCAGGGAACAGAGCAGGGACAGAGCAGGGAAAGAGCAGGGAACAGAGCAGGGAACAGAGCAGGGAACAGAGCAGGACAGAGAGGGAAAGAGCAGAGAACGAGCAGGGACAGGGCAGAGAACAGGGCAGAGAAAGAGCAGGGAACAGAGCAGGGACAGAGCAGGGAACAGGGCAGGGAACAGAGAGGGAACAGGCAGGGAAAGGGCAGGGAAACAGAGCAGGGAACAGGGCAGGGAACAGAGCAGGGACAGAGCAGGGAACGGGCAGGGAACAGAGCAGAGAACAGGGCAGGGAACAGAGCAGGGAACAGAGCAGGGAACAGGACCAGGGAACAGGGCAGGGAAACAGAGGCAGGGAACAGGGCAGGGAACAGGGCAGGAACAGAGCAGGGAACAGGCAGGGAACAGAGCGGGAACAGGGCAGGGAACAGAGCAGGGACAGGGCAGGGAAGACAAGGGAACAGAGCAGGGAACAGAGCAGGGAACAGAGCAGAGAACAGAGCAGGGAACAGGGCAGGGAACAGAGCAGGGAAGAGCAGAGACAGAGCAGGAAAGGGCAGGGAAGAGCAGGGACAGAGCAGGGAACAGAGCAGGACAGGGCAAGGGACAGAGCAGGGAACAGGGCAGGGAACAGAGCAAGGGAACAGAGCAGGGAACAGAGCAGGGAAAGAGCAGGGAAAGAGCAGGGAAAGGCAGGGGAACAGAGCAGGGACAGAGCAGGGAACAGAGCAGGGAACAGAGCAGGGACAGAGGCAGGGACAGAGGAACAGGAGGGAAGAGCAAGAACAGAGCAGGGAACAGGGCAGAGCAGGGCAGAGAAGCGAGGGAAAGAGGCAGGGAACAGAGCAGGAAAGGCGGAAGGCAGGGAAGGGAGGGACAGGCAGGGAACAGGCAGGGAACAGGGCAGGGAAAGAGCAGGGAAAGAGCAGGGAACAGGGCAGGGAACAGAGCAGAGAACGGCAGGGACAGGCAGGGAAAGAGCAGGGAAGACAGGACGGCAGGGAAAGAGCAGGGAACAGGGCAGGGAAGGGCAGGGAACAGAGCAGGGAACGGGCAGGGAACAGAGGCAGGGAACAGGGCAGGGAACAGAGCAGGGAACAGGCAGGGAACAGAGCAGGGACAGAGCAGGGAACAGAGCAGGGAACAGAGCAGGGAACAGGGCAGGGAACCGAGCAGGACAGCAGGAACAGAGCAGGGAACAGAGCAGGAACAGGGCAGGGACAGAGCAGAGGCAGGAACAGAGCAGGGACAGGAGAAGAGCAGGGAAGAGAGGACAGAGAACAGCAGAGAAAGAGCAGGGAACAGAGCAGGGAACAGGGCAGGGAACAGAGCAGGGAACAGAGCAGAGACAGAAGCAGGGAACAGAGAACCCTTTTGACTTGTGCAGAGAAAATGTTGCCGTTTTAAAAGCTATTTTCCTGCAGTTCTACACATTTTGCCTTGATTACAGTATGCCATGTTAATATTATTCTCCAGCTGTATCACATTCCGGCGTGATTGGGAGTCCCGTAGGGCGGCGCACATTGGCCAGCGTCGTCCGGGTTTGCCCGGGGTGGGCCATCATTGTAAACAAGAATTTGTTCTTAATTGACATACTAGTTAATAAAGATTAATAAAATTCAAACATTAATAAAATTAATCTGAGTGAGAGTGCAAACAATCTTATGGGGCCGCTGGAGGTAGGACCCTGGATGTCAGGGCCCCCTGGATATAGGGCCCTGGAGTAGGACCCTGGATGTCGGGGCCCTGGATGTCAGGGCCCCTGAGTCAGGGCCCCTGGATGTCAGGGCCCCTGGAGGTCAGGGCCCCCTGGATGTCAGGGCCCTAGGCCATCAGGGCCCTATGTCGGCCCCTAGGATGTCAGGGCCCCTGGATGTCAGGGCCTAGGCATGTCAGGCCCCCCTGGTGTCAGGGCCCCCTAGGCATGTCAGGCCCTGGATTGTCAGGGCCCCCATAGGCATGTCAGGCGCCCTAGGCATGTCAGGGCCCCCTAGGCATGTTTAGGGCCCCTAGGCATGTCAGGCCCTAGGCATGTCAGGGGCCCACTAGGATGTGGCCTCCCGTGCAGTCGATAATTCAAACAAGATTCTAACAGTTCAGATAGTTGTCAGAGACTACTTTAACCAATTAAAGAAAATGTAGATGAAGGGCTAATTCAGTGAATGTCAGTGGATGAAAAAAACAAGAGACAAACTGCTGATGTGAAACCAAATGTGAGAATTTGTACCTCTGACCTTAGTGTTGTCTGCCCATAGCGGTTTCTCTCATCACTGTTTAATGTTAAATACCTGTACAGTATGTCTGTGAGTAATGTCTCAGACAGCCTCTTCATCACTGTTTATGTTAAATACTGTACAGTATGTTGTGATAAGTTCTCGACTTCTCATCACTGTTAGTTAATACCTGTACAGTAAGTTTGTGATAATGCTCAGACAGCTCTCTCATCACTGTTTTGTTAATACCTGTACAGTATGTCTGTGTGAGTGTCGAAAGGGTTTGTTTAATCCTGTATCAGTCATAGAGCAACAGTCAATTAGAAGAACATTAAGTGAAGGAAAGAAGACGGGCAACATGGATACATCTAATATCTGAGGTAGGAACTGGGTTCAAGTCAATGTTTCTTCTGAGCCTGAGATATACTGAGGTGTAGAAACCTGGGGTTTCTCAATGTTCTATCTAGTGGGATTCTGAGAGACTGGTAGAAGTTCCGTGAGCTAGTATTGTAGAACTGGGCCAGGTTAGTAGAAGTTGGAAACCTGGGTTCCAGTCAATTTCCTCTTGAGCTAGGATATCTGAGGTAGAACCGGGGTCCAGTAATGTCTATTGAGCTGAGGATTCTGAGGTAGAACCTGGGGTTCAGTCAATGTTTCTGAGCTGAGGCATATCTGAGGTAGCAACCCGGGGTTCAAAGTCAATGTCTCCTCTGAGCTGAGGATATTGAAGGTAGAAACGTGGGGTAACAGTCAAGTTTCTCGACGTGAGTAGATCATCTGAGGTAGAATGGGGTTCCAGTCAAGTGTTCTCGTCTGAGCTGAGGATCTGAGGTGAACCTGGGGTCCAAGTACATGTCTCTCTGAGCTAGGATATATTTGAGGTAGAACCTGGGGTTTCACAGTCAATCATTTCTCCTTGAGCTGAAGGATATCTGAGGTTAGAAAACCTGGGGATTCAGTCAATGTTCCCTCTGCAGCTGAGGGATATCTGGGTAGAACCTGGGTTCCAGTACATGTTCGCCCTCTGAGCCGCGGTGAGCGATAGTTGAGGTAGAACTGGGGTTCAGTCAATGTTCTCATCTAGTCTGAGGATATCTGGAGTAGAACTGGGTCCAGTCAATGTTCTCTCTGAGCTGAGGATCTCTGAGGTTAGAACCGGGGTTCCCGTCAATGTTCTCTCTGAGCTGAGATATCTGAGGAGAACCTGGGGTCCAGTCAATGTCTCTCTGAGCTGAGGATATCTGAGGTAGAACCGGGGTCCCAGTCAATGTTTCTCTGAGCTGAGGATTCTGAGTAGAAACCTGGGGTTCCAGCAATGTCTCTCTGACTGAGGATATCTGAGGTAGAACTGGTTCCAGTCAATGTCTCTCTGAGCTAGGATATCTGGGTAAGAACCTGGGTTCCAGTCATATGTTCTCTCTGAGCTGAGGATATCTGAGGTTAGAAACTGGGGTTCCATCAATGTTCCTCTGAGCTGAGGATATCTGAGGTAGAACCTGGGGTTCCAGTCAATGTTCTCTCTGAAGCTGAGGGATATCTGAGGTAGAACCTGGGGTTCCAGTCAATGTTTCTCTCTGAGCTGAGGATATCGAGGTAGAACTGGGGTTCAGTCAATGTTCCCTCTGAGTGAGATATCTGAGGTAGAACCTGGGTTCCAGTCAATGTTCCTTGACTGAGATATCGAGGTAGAAACCTGGTGTTCCAGTCATGTCTCTCTGAGCTGAGGTATCTGGGTAGAACCTGGGGTTCCAGTCAATTCCTCTCTGAGCTGAGGATATCTGAGGTAGAACCTGGGTTCCGGTCAATGTTCCATCTGAGCTGAGGATATCTGAGGTAGAACCTGGGGTTCAGTCATTGTTCCCTCTGAGCTCGAGGATATTGAGTTAGACTGGGATTCCGGTCCTAATGTTTTCTCTGAGCTGAGGATACGAGGTAGAACTGGGGTTCCGGTCATATTTCCTCTGAGCTGAGGAATATTGAGTTAGACACCTGGGGTTCCAGTCAATGTTCCTCTGCGCTGAGGATATCTGAGAGAACCTGGGTTTCCAGTCAATGTTCTGCTCTGAGCTGAGGATATTGAAGGTAGACCTGGGTCCTTGGTCAATTTCCCTCTGAGCTGAGGATAATCTCGGTGTAGATAACTGGGGGTTCAAGTCAATGTTCGTGAGCTGAGGATTCTGAGGAGAACCTGGGGTTCCAGTCAATGTTCTCTCTCAACTAGATATCTGAGGAGATCCTGGGGTTTCCAGTCAATGTTTCTCTGATGCTGAGGATATCTGAAGGTGAACCTGGGGTTCCCAGTCAAGTGTTCTCTCTGACTGAGGATTTCTGAGGTGAATCCTGGGGTTCCAGTCAATGTTCTCTCTGAAGCTGAGGATATCTGAGGTATGAACCTGGGGGTTCAGTCAATGTTCTCTCTGAGCTGAGGACTATCTGAGGTGAAACTGGGGTTCCAGTCTGTTCTCTTGACTGAGGATATCTGAGGTTAGAACCTGGGGTTTCCAGTCAAATGTTCTCTCTGAGTGAGATATCTGAGGTAGAACCTGGGTTTCCAGTCAATGTTCTCTCTGAGCTGAGGATATTTGAGGTAGAACGCCTGGGGTTCCAGTC
>NW_019944783.1:92575-93105 GCF_002910315.2 Salvelinus sp. IW2-2015 | reverse complement strand
ACACTACACTAGTTAGTAGGTCTACACCGGTTGTTTACGAAGCATGTGACGAATCAAATTGATTTGAAGAACCCATGCTAACAAGCTAACGTTGGCTAGCTACTTCCAGACAAATGAGAGAGCACCTCACCTCTGACCATTGTCTCGTCCTAGCAGAGCTGGTTGGGTTGTTTTCGTAATTATCTTTAGGATTAATCACTAACTGTGTTACTGGCAACAGATTGCCAGAGTGAATGATTTACGAACGCAACCTAAAAGCATCGGTACAAACTATCTAACCACCTGTACCTGGGATGTGTGTAGCTATGAGGTATACAGACTGATGACCCTGAGTACTGACCAGGTAGTTGGTGTGTGTGTGTGTCCGTGTTCTTCACAATGAGAAATGCTATAGATATGTGTTACAAAACAAGACATGAATACCCACATAACTCAGCAAGCTGCATCCTGACGTATACTACTGGATGTATACTACTGATGTATACTACTGATGTATACTACTGGTGTATACTACTGGTGTATACTACTGG
>NW_019944783.1:52189-92030 GCF_002910315.2 Salvelinus sp. IW2-2015 | reverse complement strand
CTGATGTATACTACTGATGTATACTACTGATGTATACTCACTGTGTGATGGTGTTCTGTACACTTTTCTCATTGAGCGTCATTCCAGGGGGCGGATCATTTTGCAAAGCCATTAGTTCCTTTTGTAGCCGTTTCTGTACGGATAGAAAACATACGTTTCAGCTGTAGCTGGAGTACAATAGAGGTGTCATTTTAGTTGAAAACTACTCGTGAAAACATGATGCGACCGATCTGAGATACAATCGGCAAAGATGTCAGTACTTCGCTTGTTAGACAATTAACTAGACAGACTAACAGCTAGCTGGATGTCTCGTAATATCGTCTAACTTGAAGATTAAATCAAAAGTACGCTAACCTTGCTTCAAGCTCCTTGCGTTAACTCGGTGTAAACACTACAGCTAGTATAGCCTACGCAGTGTTTACCATCCGCTTGATAGCATTTTGACAACTGGTTGGTTGGATATTAACACTTTGAGCTGGATAGGGTTTCGGGAATGCAGAACTAACATCGTTAACYAGCTAATCCACTTAATGAATATCAGACAAGTTTACCCAGCCAGCCACCACTACACATAATGACGTAACTAGACAAACCACCCTAACGTTAGTCTGCTATCCAGTTAGCTAGTTCTGCTACTGGCTGGCATGTCACAACACTCATAACTAGATGTGTTTGCTAACTAGCTCGCAATTTTACAGTAACCTTGTAAATGACAGTCCCCAACTGAGCACATAACGATAGCGAGGTTGMTAACATCGTTGCTAACACCTTCTCGCTAGTTACAAGCACTGGCAGTGCAGTGGTTGCAAAAGACGGTAGCTATTGATGATGAGCTAACTAGRTAGATGCAGGCGTTGAAGCGACACAGTAAACAAATCAGTACACATAATAATTGTAAAAAAAAAAAAAATGTGTTAACTGACTTGAAATAACAGCTGAAAAAAAGAGATATCCGAAGAAAATGGTTCTCCGTCAGTAGAGTCTTACCTGCATCGACGCCATGATGGAAACCCCCTGCATCAGGACGACGCGACGTCATCAGAGGTATCACATGGGATGGGGGAAGTGTGTTGACAAAACAAAAGAGAAAAAGTGCACTGATTTGCGGTGATGGCACTGAAAATGTTGTGACAACAATATTGCCCTTCCCAGTACTGTGCCCGGAGGACAGAAAATATAACCAAAGATGCCTGAAGGAATCCAGAGCAGCGCATTTAATCGAAAATGTGAATTGGGGTGTCACAGAGGGATTAGACACAGCCCGCACTGTGTTGAAAAAAAGCTAACTGAATAGCAATGACCTCTAGTAGTGTCAGTGAAATAAAGGGCCCTTTCAAACTGTTTCTAAGATTCCACAGATTTTCCTGGAGATAATCATAACCAATTTTATGTGTGGAACAGTGAAGAGCATTGATGGTTGTAACAACAGGCTGTTGAATGCCAGCCTACCAACACGATAATCATACCTCAGTCAGCACACAGAGGGATTTTTTTTTAGCACAATTTCCCAGATATGGTTATTTTTCATTCTGAACATAGATTTTTCTGGATGAACCAGTGTGTTCGCTGTGAATATTCTCTTCACTTCACGGGGCCCTTTGTGCTGTTGTCTGTGCCCAACAATGTTTGTACCATGTTTTGTGCTGCTACCATGTTGTGCTGCTGCCATGTTGTTGTCATGTTGTGTTGCTACCATGCTGTGTTGTCATGTGTTTTGCTGCCATGCTATGTTGTCGTCTTAGGTCTCTCTTTATGTAGTGTTGTGTTGTCTCTCTTGTCATGATGTATGTTTTGACCTATATTTTAATTTTATTTATTTGTATTTTTAATCCCAGCCCCCATGRAAACGCAGGAGGCGTTTCGCCTTTTGGTAGGCCGTCATTATAAATAAGAATTTGTTATTAATTAACTGACTTGCCTAGTTAAATTAAGGTTAAATTAAATTAAAATATACGGTCAGTCCCCTTGCCTTCAGAAAGTATTCATACACCTTGATGTATTCCACATTTTGCAGTGTTACAGCCAATTCAAAATGGATTAAATAGACACACAATAGCCCATAATCACAAAGTGAACACGTTTTTTGACATTTCAGCACATTTTTGGAAAATTAAATAGAGAAATATCTMATTTACATACATTACCAGTCAAAGGTTGGACACACCTACTCATTCAAGGGTTTTTCTTTATTTTTTACTATTTTCTACATTGTAGAATAATAGCGAAGACATCAAAACTATGAAATAACACATAAGGAATCATGTTGTAACCAAAAAAGTGTTAAACAAATCAAAATATATTTTATATTTGAGATTCTTCAAAGTAGCSACCCTTTGCCTTGATGACAGTTTTGCATACTCTTGGCRTTCTCTCAACCAGCTTCATGAGATAGTCGCCTGGAATGCATTTCAATTAAAAGTTAATTTGTGGAATGTCTTTCCTTCTTGTTGCATTTGAGCCAATCAGTTGTGTTGTGACAAGGTAGGGCTGGTATACAGAAGATAGCCCTATTTAGGAAAAACACAAATATACATTATGGCAAGAACTGCTCAAATAAGCAAAGAGAAACGACAGTCTATCATTACTTTAAGACATGAAGGTCAATAAATACGGAACATTTCAAGAACTTTTCAAGTTTCTTCAAGTGCAGTTGCTACAAAACCATCAAGTGCTATGATGAAACTGGCTCTCATGAGGACCGCCACAGGAAATGAAGACCCAGAGTTACCTCTGCTGCAGAGGATAAGTTCATTAGAGTCACCAGCCTCAGAAATTGCAGGCCAAATAAATGCTTCACAGACACATCTCAACATCAACTGTTCAGAGGAGACTAAGTGAACCAGGCCTTCATGTTTGAATTGCTGCAAAGAAACCACTACTAAAGGACACCAATAAGAAGAAGGGACTTGCGTGGGCCAAGAAACACAAGCAATCAATCAATCAAATGTATTTATAAAGCCCTTCTTACATCAGCTGATATATTAAAGTGCTGTACAGCAACCCAGCCTAAAACCCCAAACAGCAAGCAATGCAGGTGTAGAAGCACGGTGGCTAGGAAAACACCCTAGAAAGGCCAGAATCTAGGAAGAAACCTAGAGAGGAACCAGGCTATGAGGGGTGGCCAGTCCTCTTCTGGCTGTGCCGGGTGGAGATTATAACAGAACATGGCCAAGATGTTCAAATGTTCATAAATGACCAGCATGGTCAAATAATAATAATCACAGTGGTTGTAGAGGGTGCAACAGGTCAGCACCTCAGGAGTAAATGTCAGTTGGCATTTCATAGCCGATCATTAAGAGTATCTCTACCGCTCCTGCTGTCTCTAGAGAGTTGAAAACAACAGGTCTGGGACAGGTAGCACGTCCGGTGAACAGGGCAGGGTTCCATAGCCGCAGGCAGAACAGTTGAAACTGGAGCAGCACCACAGCCAGGTGGACTGGGGACAGCAAGTAGTGGACATTAGACCGGTGGCAATCGGTCTGATGAGTCCACATTTCAGATTTTTGGTTCCAACCGCTGTGTCTTTTGAGACGCAGAGCAGGTGAACAGATGATCTCCACTTGTGTGGTTCCCACCGTGACGCATGGAGTAGGAGGTGTGATGGTGCTTTGCTAGTGACACAGTCGATGATGTATTTAGAATTCAAGGCACACTTAACCAGCCTGGTTACCACACCATTCTGCAGCGATACGCCATCCCATCGGGTTTGCGCTTAGTGGGACTATCATTTGTTTTTCAACAGGACAATGACCCAACACACCTCCAGGCTGTGTAAGGGCTATTTGACCAAGAAGGAGAGTGATGGAGTGCTGCATCAGATGACCTGGCCTCCACAATCACCCGAACTCAACCCAATTGAGATGGTTTAGGATGAGTTGGACCACAGAGTGAAGGAAAAGCAGACAAGAAGTATTCAGCATATGTGGGAACTCCTTCAAGACTGTTGGAGAAGCATTCCAGGTGAAGCTGGTTGAGAGAATGCCAAGAGTGTGCAAAGCTGTCATCAAGGCAAAGGGTGGCTACTTTGAAAAATGTAAAATATWTTTTGATTTKTTTAACACTTTTTTAGTTAATACATGATTCCATATGTGTTATTTCATAGTTTTGATGTSTTCACTATTATTCTACAATGTAGAAAATAGTAAAAAATAAAGAAAAACCCTTAGATGAGTAGGTGTGTCCAAACTTTTCACTGGTACAGTAAGTATCCACACCCCTGAGGCAATTCTTTGTAGAAGCACCTTAGGCATGGATTACAGCTCTAAGAGCTTTCCACACCTGTATTGTGCAACATTTGCCCGTTATTTCATGAAAATTCTTCAAGCTCTGTCAAATTGGTTGTTGATTTTTGCTAGACAATAGTTTTCAAGTCTTGCCATAGATATTCAAGTAGATTTAAGTCAAAACTGTAACTCGGCCACTGAGGAACGTTCTTCCTGGTAAGCAACTCCGGTGTAGATTTTTGCCTTGTGTTTTAGGTTATTGTCCTGCTGAAAGGTGAATTCATYTCCCAGTGTCTGGTGGAAAGCAGACTGAACCAGGTTTTTCTCTAGGATTGTTCCTGTGCTTAGCTCCATTTTGTTTATTTTTTTATGCCTGTAAAACTCCCCAGTCCTTAACAATTATAAGCATACCCATAACGTGATGCAGCCACCACTATTCTTGAAAATATGGAGAGTGGTACTCAGTAATGTGTTGGATTTGCCCCAAACATAAACATTTGTTTTAAGGACAAAAAGGTAATTGCTTTGCCAATTTTTTGACAGTATTACTGTAGTGACTTGATGCAAACAGGATGCATGTTTTGAAATCTTTTTTTTATTCTGTACAGGTTTCCTCCTTTTCCCTCTGTCAACTAAGTTAGTATTGCGGAGTAACTACAATGTTGTTGATCCATCCTCAGTTTTCTCCTATCACAGCCATTAAACTCTGTAACTGTTTTATTAAAGTCACCATTGGCCTAATGGTGAAATCCCTGAACGATTTCCTTCCTCTATGGCAACTGAGTTAGAAAGGACGTCTGTGTCTTTATAGTGACTGGGTGTATTGATACACCATCCAAAGTGTAATTAATAACTTCACCGTGCTCAAAGGAATATTCGATGTGTACTTTTCTTTTTTTTTTACCCATCTACCAATAGGTGCCCTTCTTTGCAAGGCATTGGAAAACCTCCCTGGTCTTTGTGGTTGAATATGTGTTTGAAATTCACGGCACGACTGAGGGACCTTACAAATAATTATATGTGTGGGGGTACAGATATGAGGTAGTCATTCAAAACTCATGTTAAACAATATTATTGTACAATGACATTATGTACATGCAACTTATGCGACTTGTTAAAGCACATTTTTACTCCTGAACTTATTTAGGTTTGCCATAACAAAGGAGTTGAATACTTATTAACTTGAGACATTTCATTTAGAATTAATTAGTCAAATTTATTCCAAATCAAATCCAAATTTTGTTGGTCGCATACGCATATTTAGCAGATGTTATTGCGGGTGTAGAAAAAATGCTTGTGTTCCACTTTGACTTCATGGGGGTGATGTGTGTAGGCCAGTGACAAACAAAAAAAATCTAAATTTAAATTCAGGCTGTTACACAACATAATGTGGAAAAGGTCGAGGAGTGTGAATAATTTCTGAAGGCACTGTATGCCTGAAGTGTTTTTGCAGAGACGCCTTGATAATCTGACTCCCAACATTGTCGAGGACCTTTTAAGGTCATAAGCACAGCCTCTCCTCTGATGAGAAAGAGCCAGGAGAGCTGGTCGGATGTCTTAAGAGGCTTCAGTGAAATTAGTGCAGGGATATAACACTCTTCCCTTCTCCTATGAGGGAGAACATTACTACAACGTTGAACAGTGTCTTCTCCCATGGAGGCATAGGAGGACCGGCTCATTGTAATGGCTGAAATGGAATATATGGACCGGTATCAAAGACATCAAACACACAGAAATTCCGTTCCAGCAATTTCAATGAACCCATCCTCCTATAGATCCTCTCACCAGCCTCCACTGGTCTTCTCTGTGATGTAACAAAGAGATGTGATCCATTGTCATTATATTACTTTGTCAATGGATTCATCAGACGTAAAGGTAGCTGACTGTATTAGTCTGCCTCGATAGATGAGGTTTTATGTTGGCAGATACTCATTGGCCCATATTTATCTAGCGTCTCAGAGAAGCAGTGCTGATCTGGGATCAGGTCCACCCTGCCCATGGCATTTTATTATCTAAGGTTTTATGTTGGCAGATAACTGAGTCTACACTTTACTGGAGCCGTGTGACATGAAATCATGAACCCGTCTATGGATTGGTAGGCTAATCCAGTTACCGTCGCACTAGTATAACCCTATGAACACGTTATCAGGAACAGATAACTGAACTCCCAAACACCTTCATATTAGGTAAGACGATTCTGCCAGGCTTTTGTCCACTAGAACCTAAATGGAAATATATGCACTGAAACGGGGGAAGGACTATCCGAGCATTTCTTATAAGAAACTCATTTTCATTGCAAAACATTATGACATGGTTTGCTAGTGTGCACTAATGAATATAAACCAGGCTAACAGACCTTCAATATCTATTCTAATTCAATGTAAAGCTGTAAACACTAAACGTAAAAGGGAGCCATTCGGCACCAAAAGACTCAGGCGAACTTTATTGTTATGGGGAGGTAAAAGGAATGATTGTGTACAACGGGGGTAGCCASTTTGTCACATTCTGGAGCAGCCATATCAGTTTATTAGATTAAGATTCAAGTCTTTACTACCAGAATGTGTACAAAGCCTGGTGCAAAAAAACATTTTACACAGCATACTGACATAACTTACTCATCATTCACTTTTGTTTTATATCTGAAGCAACATGGCAAACAAGTTAAATAGTCAAAGAAAAATGTTTCACTCTGCTACATTTCTTTTGAAGTTTTTAACAATCCAAGAAGTTTGCAGCCATGAGTAGTTCCAGGGCAATCTCCGGGGCGATGGGGAACTCTGGGATTTCTGTGGAACTGTTGGTGTAGCGGACCTTGTAGGTGAAGTACATGCACACCTTGGACAAGACATGGGAAGGGATCTCTCTGAAGTTCACTTCGTTGGTTTCATTCTCTGCAAACTGACCTGGAGAAAAAAAGAAAAAAAAGGGAGAAGTGACACATTAGTATGATGTAAATCCAACACATTGTCCTGAATGTCTGCTTACCTGGCCCACTCAACCAATCAGAATGAGTTTAGATAGGTTTCTCATCTAGCTCCTGTTTTTGTAGTGTGAGCCAGCTCATCTAGCTCCTGTTTTTGTAGTGTGAGGCAGCTTGATGTACATCCCCTGGACAGGACACTAGTCTATAACAGGGCCTTACCCCTAATCTATCTCCTTAATGCTGAGTGCCAAGCAGAGACGCACCGGTTGCCATTTTAAAAGACTTTGGTATGACTCGGTCAGGGATCAAACTCCCAACCTTCCAATCTCAGAGCAGACACTAACCACTAGGCCACTGAGTTGGTAGACCAGCACCAGGCACAATCTTTGCTAAATCAAACACTGCTTACCCGGTCCACTCAACATGGCTTTGATGGTCCCTGAAGTCAAGGCGTGTTCCCTCTTCACTATGAACTCATGGCCATCAGAAGAGATCAGCTTCACATACATGGCATCTGGGCCCTCACAGCCACCGTAGGTCTTCTCTTCACCATCTAAATGAGGGGCAGAGGCAAAAATAAGACTGCTGAAACTGGGGTGGCAGCGTAGCCTAGTGGTTAGAGCGTTGTACTAGTTACCGAAAGGTTGCAATATCAAATCCCCGAGCTGACAAGGTAAAAAAAAAAATCTGTCATTCTGCCCCTGAACAAGGCAGTTAACCCACTGTTCCCCGATAGGCTGTCATTGTAAATAAGAATGTGTTCTTAACTGACATGCCTAGTTAAATAAAGGTTCAAAAAAATATAACTATTTTTATTATATTGACCAGACACTCAAGTGGCCGCTCCAATTTGTGTTAGAAAGACATTTCAAAAAAAAWAAAAAATGGAAGGCAAGAGCAAATCAAATTTGATTAGTCCATACAAATACAACAGGTAGACCTTACAGTGAAATGCTTACTTACAAGCCCTTAACCAACAATGCAGTTTAAAAAACACAAATAAGAAATAGTTCAAACATATAATTAAACAGCAGCAGTAAAATAAAAATAGCGAGAGGGGCATGCAAATAATCTGGGTAGCCATTTGATTAGATGTTYAGGAGTTTTATGGCTTGGGGGTAGAAGCAGTATTGGACCTAGACTTGGCGCTCCGGTACCGCTTGCCGTGCGGTAGCAGAGAGAAAAGTCTATGACTAGGGTGGCTGGAGTCTTTGACAATTCTTAGGGACATCTTCTGACACCGCCTGGTAGAGGTCCTGGATGGCCGGGATGTCAAGAGTCCCACATATCAGTACAACTTTTATTTGAGCAAATAACCATTTAGACACTCCTTGACCTCCATACAAAAAAAACGATACCGTTACCTGCTGGAGAAYATAGATTTTGGGCCCAGTTATCCCTCTCGCCTTGAACTCTTATGCTAGTAATTATTTTCTCTACAAGTAGCCATTTTTCATTCATTATCTTCACAACAAACATTGAAACATGTCAAATGAACAATTCCACTCACCCATTTTGTCTTCAAATTCGAAACTCTTGTCCCTGAAAACAGACGACTTTTGTTAAAGTCACTATGGCCACACTTCAAAATGTCTAATTGCAGGTGGCTAGCTAAATACCGTTAGCTGGCTAATTAACAAACATTGTAGCATTTAATTTGGTAGCGAAACTCGTTACATATTTTACATGGCATCCCTCAAATACTTGAAACCCCGAACCAGAGACGCGCCCATGATCTAGCCCCGACCCGTAAAAGAACAGCTGAAGCACCAAGCTAACAGAAGGTAATAGCTATGTTAGCTAGCAGGCAGCTAAAGTAGCTTGTTAGCTAGCTAGCTAACCAACCAGTCGTTGCCTTCCAGTTGGACAAACAATCAAGGTACCAAAAATACAGCTAAATAATCCGATGACAAATACATATTAGAATATAGTGACTTACGCAATATTAGTGATATAGTGTCATAAAAAAGATCATTATGTTCATTACCACACAATAGTTGAGGTTTCGGCTAGCAAGATATTTTGACACAGGAAACGGTTCCGCTAAATAGTGTTGCGCGTCTGTAATCCAATAGGTAATACAAGTTCCCGCTTACATTAGTTCCTGTCTGACATTTGTCAAAGGTTGACATAAGTAAATCTAATCTGGTGGTGGAATTTATCAAATATTTTCAAGGTTTAATAGAAGTGCATTTGACAAAACAAAAAAGTATAGGGTTTCCTAACTTTTTCATCTTGATTTTCAAGATATCTGTTGCATGGTGTTGCGATGTAGAATGGGGCGACACCGCAGCTCTGTGGAAAAAATAAGTATTGCAAAAACGTCATAGAACAACAACAAAAGCAGCAACACTGCAAAGGAAGCAGTATAGTAGATGTTTCCATACGGTTAGAATAATTATCCTTCATTTGGGCCATCGATATGTTTTATCCAAGTTTGTTTAATTTCAACATCCCCTATTATGTCATAATTTTACAAAACTGCTGCATTGCATAATAGGATTGTTAACCCTACTGTCTCTCCAGGGGGCGCCTTAGACTGCTGCTCCATTCAGAAGGCTTGGTGTCCATCCTAAATGGCACCCTATTCCCTACACAGAGCACTATGCCCTATGGGTCCTGGTCAAAAGTAGTGCACTATAAAGGGAATAGGGTGCCATTTTAGGACCTACTTTTGGTCTGGCTAGGCTAACACGCTAATGCAACGCTGGCACTGCTGTTCAGGCCTGTCAGCCCTAGTCCTGACAGGGGACAGCAACTGCTGGCAGACAGACACACACCCCCACAGCCCCCTGCCCTACCACAGGCCCTATCAATGTAGACTGAGAGAGAGAGAGAGAGAGAGAGAGAGAGAGAGGAGAGAGAGAGAGCGAGAGAGAGAGAGAGAGAGAGAGAGAGAGAGAGAGAGAGAGAGCGAGAGAGAGAGAGAGCAAGAGAGAGAGAAGAGAGAGAGAGAGAGCGAAGCATAGAGAGAGAGAGAGAGAGAGGGTGGTGGGTGGTGAATGTGGTGTATGAAATCTCAGGATTCTAGGCTTATATCAGTGTTGTTTCTGTATTTGAACTGATGATTTATTTATACTTGTCAGACCAAATAGAGCACTTTGAAATTGTCAATGTTGTGTGTTGGCTGAGAGAGAGAGCAAATGAGAAAGAGAAGAGAGGGTAGAGAGACAAAGAGAGTGAGACAGAAGAGAGAGAGGTAGAGACAGAGAGAAGGGAGAGGGTAGAGCGAGAGAGAGAGTAGAGACAGAGCGAGAGGGAGAGGTAAGAGCGAGAGAGAGAGTAGAGACAGAAGCGATGAGGGAGAGAGAGAGAGAAGAGGGAGAAGGTGGAGAGAGAGAGAGGGAGAGAGAGAGAGTTGTGAGAGAGAGGGTAGAGAGACAAGAGAGGGTAGAGAGAGAGATAGTAGAGACAGAGAGAGGGATACGGAGTGAACGTGATTAGTGTGTGTTACAGATGGATAAGTTGGCAGGGATCTGCTGAGCGTGGTCCAAACAGGAAAGTGTGGGATTAGTCCATGATGAGTGTGGATCACCCATTACTAGCCAAGTCAGCGACCTGACTTTAGTCAGTGCGACATAACATGTGTGAAAGACAGAGAGAGAGAGAGAGTGTGTGTGTGTGTTTTTGTGTGTGTATCACTGTCCTCGCTCGTGTGTGTGTGTGTGTGTGTGTATGTGTGTGTGGTGTGTGTGTGTGTGTGTGTGTGTGTGTGTGTGTGTGTGTGTGTGTGTGTGTGTGTGTGTGTGTGTGTTGTGTGTGTGTGTGTGTGTGTTTCTCTTTGTGGAATATGCTTCATACTGTATCTTTTCCCTCATCATATTCATTATGGTTGGATCATGTTCATGTAACGTAGGCATGGTTCTCAGTTAGAGCCTGATATGGATTCATCTGAATAGGTGTGAGGAACATAACTGCTAAACATTATACAATAACATATATCACATCATACTTATCTACTAACACATTATATCTACTTAACGTACATTATATTAACGTACATTATACTGCTACGACAGATTATACAAAACATTATATTACACATTTACTACTAACACATTATATATCTATACACATTAATATTACACCATTATGGACGCTAACACATTATCTATACGAAACACATTATATTAACACACCTTATACTACAACACATTATCTACTACTAACGACATACTACTACTAACATCAGTACTCTATAACCAATTATACTCCTAAACATTATACTACTACACATTATATTATACACATTATATACTACATTCTCAACAATTATACTACTAACCATATACCAACACATATTAACACATATATACACATAATCTACACTTATCTACTAATTAACTACTAACACATTATCTAACGAACACATATCTTAACAATTTACTACTAACACATTATATCTACACATTAAAACAATTATATATCACTATAACTCTAACACAATAATCTACTATATAACTACTACACTATCTACAACCATAACTTCACTAAATACTACAAATAAATCTTAGCACATTAACCCAATTATATACTAACACATTATACTACTAACACATTATACTAACACATTATATTAACACATTATACTATACACATTACTCCTAACACATTATACTACTAATACATTATCTACTAACACATTATACTACAACAGACATTTATACTACAATTCATTATCCTAACACCATATACTACTACACATTATACACTACACATTACAACAATTATAACTAACACATTATACTAACACATTAACTACTAACCATTAACTACTAAACACATTATACTAACACATTATATAACTCTATTATGGATAGGACCACATCCACAAGACTCAGACACAGTGTGGGCACTGTAATCCAGGTCATAGAAGGTGTGGTGTGTGTGTTGTGTGTTGTGTGTGTGTGTGTGGTGTGTGTGTGTGTGTGTGTGTGTGTGCCTGTGAGTGGTGTGTGGTGTGTGTGTGTGTGTGTGTGTGTGTGTGTGGTGTGTGTGCTGTGTGTGGTGTGTGTGTGTGTGTGTGTGGTGTGTGTGTGGTGTGTGTGTGTGTGTGTATGGTCAACAATATTTTTTCTAAGAGCTGTGAGGAGGGAGATGCCCCCTAAAGTGACTGACTGACCGAGGAGAGTCAAGGGAGAGAGGAGGCAGTAGTATCTTTTTCAGAATGGCTGACTTTCCCCTGACTGCACTTGTTTTATACAGGAATGTTGATGACGGCTGAAATATGAGGCTGACGAATGGAGGGCGAGTCATCTGACCATGGCATTGGCTGTTGGGAGCACTGTGCTTGCCTGAGTGAGAGAGAAGGAGGGAAGAAAAAGAGAAAGAGAGTGTGTGAGAGAGAGAGAGAGAGAGAGAGAGAGAGAGAGAGAGAGGAGGAGAGAGAAGGATGGTGGGTGATAGAAGCGAGGGGGAGGGAGAGAGAGAAGAGAGAGAGAGACTGTGAGAGAGAGAGAGAGAGAGAGAGAGCAGTGAGAAGAGAGAGAGACAGAAGAGAGAGAGAAGAGAAGAGAGAAGAGAGAGGGAGGGAGGGAGTGGAAGGGAGATAGGAGAGAGAGATGAGAGAGAAGAGTGAGAGAGAAGAGAGAGAGAAGAAGAGAGAGAGAGAGAGAGGGAGGGAGGGAGAGAGAAGAGAGAGAGAGTAGAGAGAGGAGCAGAAGAGAGAGAGGAGGGAAGGGAGAGAGAGAGAAGAGAGAGAGAGAGAGAAGAGAGAGAGAGAGAAGGGGGGGGGGTAGAGAGAGAGAGAAAGAGAGAGAGAGAGAGAGAGGAGAGAGGAGTAGAGAGAGAGAGAAGAGAAGAGAGAGAGATAGACGAGAGGAGAGAAGAGAAAGAGAGAGAGGGAGGAGGGAGAGAGAGAAAATAGAGAAAGAGAGAGAGAGAGAGAGAGAGAGAGAGAGAGAGAGAGAGAGAGGAGGAGAGGTGGAGAGAAGAGAGAAAGAGAGAGAGAGAGTGATGAGAGAGAGAGAGAGAGAGGAGGAAGAAGGAGATGAGAAGAGGAGGAGGGAGCAAATAGAAGAGAGAGAGGAAAAGAGAGACGAGAGAGGAGAGAAGAGAGAGAAGGGACAAGAGGGGAAGAGAGAGAGAGAGAAGAGAGAGAGAGCAGAGAGAGAGAGAGAGAGAGAGAGAGAGAGACGAGAGAGAGACGAGAAAGAAGAGAAGGAGAGAGAGAGAGAGAGTAGAGAAGAGAGAGAGAGAGAGAGAGAGAGAGAGAGAGAGCGTGCCTGAAATCTGTTTCACAGGGAACACGGTATCCACCTCCTGCCGATTCAAAGGAACATGAGTTTTTAATCTCCATTGCTATGTCTTCCATCTTTTACGGTTGTTCATGGGAATGTCTACTTGGGTCTCATTAACACTTTGTCTTTGAGTAGGTTACCAACATGGGCCTTGGTCAAAAGTAGTGCACTCTGTAAGGAAAAAGTGTTCCATTTGATATGCATTGTTTTGAGGGACAGAGTTGAGAGAGACACATTGTTCAGTGGGAGTAAGGAGGCATGTTTATTCTTCACATCATTGACAGGTTATGACAAGTTATGTCAGCTGTTAAGACATATGACATGGTTATGACCATAACACAGTAACTAGTAATGCTGAATAGTTGTAGAAAGGTCTGGAACTCACCTTTCTAGTAAACATTATGATAATTGCTGAGGTCACTGTTGAGGACACAAGCTCAAGTACATAGTACAAATATGATGAAGGATATWTTTTTTTAAACAATTTCCTATTCAACAAAATTTGAAATGGAATTACAGAAATGCTTTCAAAATATAGTGACAATGACGTTATAAATGACTGTACTGTAAGATTTCACCTTTCTTATAACTGTAAAATAAATATGATCATATTTAGTGTACCGTACAAATTTGGCCCCATTTCATGTAAACTGAAAACATAACATTTTCTGCCCAGCATTCCTCTGAGCGACGCAGAAGTGTTTTCGACGCTCTGTGATCAAGAGGAAGTGGCAATGTTTCAATTCAATGAACTTATTCAGTATTGTTTCACGTTGAGAGCTCTGAATCCGTCTGAGAACATCACGGCGAGATTAATAAACCACGATTGTTGGATAAGCTATCACTGTCTCCTTTAATATGCCGTCTCCAAGGCTGGGCTCCGTCGCTCAGAGAGGAGAAAATCGATTATTTGTCTGGATAGGCCTGAAAATGTGACATGTCACTCCGCTCTGCAAATATAGCACGTTGATTTGTTGTTATACATGCCTGCATCCTGGGAACTGGGAAGTGTTTGCCCTGCCTGCCACTCCTCCGGGAACTGGGAAGTTGGTCCTGCTGCTCCGGACGGAGTGTGCCTGCGCATCCTGGGAATAGGGAAGTGTTGCCCTACGTGCTCCCTGGGAATAGGGAAGTGTGCCTGCGTGCATCCTGGGAATAGGGAAGTGTTGCCCTGCTCTGCATCCTGGGAATAGGGAAGTGTTGCCCTACGTGCATCCTGGGATAGGGAAGTGTTGCCCTGCGTGCATCCTGGGAATAGGTAAGTGTTGCCCTGCGTGCATCCTGGGAATAAGGGAAGTGTTGCCCTGCCTGCATCCTGGGAATAGGGAAGTGGTTGCCCTGCCCTGCATCCTGGGAATTAAGGGAAGTGTTGCCCTCGTGCATCCTGGGAATAGGGAAGTGTTGCCCTGCCTGCATCCTGGGAATAGGGAAGTGTTGCCCTGCCTGCATCCTGGGAATAGGGAAGTGTTGCCCTGTCCTGCATCCTGGGATAGGGAAGTGTTGCCCTGCCTGGATCCTGGGAATAGGAAGTGTTGCCCTGCCTGCATCCTGGGAATAGGGAAGTGTTGCCCTGCCTGCATCCTGGGAATAGGGAAGTGTGTTGCCCTGCCTGCATCCTGGGAATAGGGGAAGTGTTTGCCCTGCCCTGCATCCTGGGAATAGGGAAGTGTGCCCTGCGTGCATCCTGGGAATAGGGAAGTGTTGCCTGCGTGCATCCTGGGAATAGGGAAGTGTTGCCCTGCCTGCATCCTGGGAATAGGGAAGTGTTGCCCTGCGTGCATCCTGGGAATAGGAAGTGTTGCCCTGCCTGCATCCTGGGAATGGGAAGTGTGCCCTGCCTGCATCCTGGGAATAGGGAAGTGTCTGCCCTGCCTGCATCCTGGGAATAGGGAAGTGTTGCCCTCGTGCATCCTGGAATAGGGAAGTGTTGCCCTGCTGCATCCTGGGAATAGGAAGTGTTGCCCTGCCTGCATCCTGGAATAGGGAAGTGTTGCCCTCCGTGCATCCTGGAATAGGGAAGTGTTGCCCTGCCTGCATCCTGGGAATAGGGAAGTGTTGCCCTGCTGCATCCTGGGAATAGGGAAGTGTTGCCCTGCGTGCATCTGGGAATAGGGAAGTGTTGCTCCTCGTGCATCCTGGGAATAGGGAAGTGTTGCCCTGCCTGCATCCTGGGAATGGGAAGTGTTGCCCTGCGTGCATCCTGGGAATAGGGAAGTGTTGCCCCTGCTGCATCCTGGGAATAGGGAAGTGTTGCCCTGGCCTGCATCCTGGAATAGGGAAGTGTTGCCCTGCGTGCATCCTGGGAATAGGGAAGTGTTGCCCTCGCTGCATCCTGGGAATAGGAAGTGTTTGCCCTGCCTGCATCCTGGGAATAGGGAAGTGTTGCCCTGCCTGCATCCTGGGAATAGGGAAGTGTTGCCCTCCGTGCATCCTGGGAATAGGGAAGTGTTGCCCTGCCTGCATCCTGGGAATAGGAAGTGTTGCCTCCTGGCATCCTGGATAGGAAGTGTTGCCCTCGTGCATCCTGGGAATAGGGAAGTGTTGCCCTGCCTGCATCCTGGGAATAGGGAAGTGTTGCCCTGCCTGCATCCTGGGAATAGGGAAGTGTTGCCCTGCCTGCATCCTGGTAATGGGAAGTGTTGCCCTGCCTGCATCCTGGGAATAGGGAAGTGTTGCCCTGCCTGCATCCTGGAATGGAAGTGTTGCCCTGCCTGCATCCTGCGGAATGGGAAGTGTGCCTGTCGCATCCTGGGAATAGGGAAGTGTTGCCCTCCGTGCATCCTGGGAATAGGGAAGGTTGCCCTGCCTGCATCCTGGGAAGGGAAGTGTTGCCCTGCCTGCATCCTGGAATAGGGAAGTGTTGCCCTGCCTGCATCCTGGGAATAGGGAAGTGTTTGCCCTGCCTGGCATCCTGGGAATAGGGAAGTGTTGGCCCTGCCTGCATCCTGGGAATAGAGGAAGTGTTGCCCTGCCTGCATCCTGGGAATAGGGATAGTGTTGCCCTGCCCCTGCATCCTGGGAATAGGGAAGTGTTGCCCTGCCTGCATCCTGGGAATAGGGAAGTGTTGCCCGCTGCATCCTGGAATAGGGAAGTGTTGCCCTGCCTGCATCCTGGGAATAGGGAAGTGTTGCCCTGCGTGCATCCTGGGAATGGGAAGTGTTGCCCTGCCTGCATCCTGGGAATAGGGAAGTGTTGCCCTGCGTGCATCCTGGGAACTGGAAGTGTTGCCCTGCCTGCATCCTGGGAATAGGGAAGTGTTGCCCTCCTGCATCCTGGGAATAGCGGAAGTTGCCCTGCTGCATCCTGGGAATAGGAAGTGTTGCCCGCCTGCATCCTGGGAATAGGGAAGTGTTGCCCTGCCTGCATCCTGGGAATAGGGAAGTGTGCCCTGCCTGCATCCTGGGAATAGGGAAGGGTTGCCCTGCCTGCATCCTGGAATAGGGAAGTGTTGCCCTGCCTGCATCCTGGGAATAGGGAAGTGTTTGCCCTGCCTGCATCCTGGGAATAGGGAAGTGTTGCCCTGCCTGCATCCTGGAATAGGGAAGTGTTGCCCTGCCTGCATCCTGGAATAGGGAAGTGTTGCCCTGCCTGCATCCTGGAATAGGGAAGTGTTGCCCTGCCTGCATCCGGGAATAGGGAATGTTGCCCTGCCTCATCCTGGAATAGGGAAGTGTTGCCCTGCCTGCATCCTGGGAATAGGGAAGTGTTGCCCTGCCTGCATCCTGGGAATAGGGAAGTGTTGCCCTGCCTGCATCCTGGGAATAGGGAAGTGTTGCCCTGCCTGCATCCTGGGAATAGGGAAGTGTTGCCCTGCCTGCATCCTGGAATAGGAAGTGTGCCCATCAAATCATTTTGATGCACTAGGAGAGGTAGGCACGCTTTTTCTGTCGTCTTCAGAAAAAGTTTAGTTCTTTTAAGCAAGTGTTTTGTTCATGAATAATGTTGTATATTTAGAGGTTACTCATAAGTGGATGGTATTTTAATAAGATGCACTTGTAATTGTACTTTTTAGGATGATATTAACATTCTGAATTCAACATGTGGTTAATAGCTAGCTACGGTATTAGCAGGCTATTGTATGTTGTGAACGATGGCTCCTCAAATGATCCCAGGGTCCTTGTATTGTGCATCTGTTGTAGAAAGAGGCGACGATTCGCAGGACATATGTGCTCTACAAATGTTTTATTTTCTTTTGTATGCAGAGAGTGAATTCTGATTCATAAAAAAAAAACAACTGATCTCCAAAGTCCACGTCTATAGTCTTCAATCAATCACCACAACGCACAGTTACAGCGGTGCAGTACAGCACCGGTTACACTAGCTAGCTCGTTAGCATCCACATGAGGGCGTGGCTAGTGTGGCTAGGCGACATCCGCTTGTATAGTGTAAACACTCTGTTTGGCCCCTACTGGACCATTCCAATGTTCACTGGAAGTCTTTGTACGCCGAAATGTCAGTCGGAACCGACTGAGATAACCTTTGACCTGCAGCTGCTGCTCCTCACTATTTTAGGATGGCCCTTCCATAGTATGTCCTTATAACAGGGCTCCATTCACAACAACAACAACACACACACACCACACACACACACACACACACACACACACACACACACACACACACACACCACACACACACACACACACACACACACACACAACACACACACACACACACACACACACACACACACACATCGTTCATGAATCATCCCAAATCGTGCCAAATGGTGTCTACCCCATGTGTCACAATGGGGATATGATTAGCTGTTAGTGGTCGTTGCTCGGTCCTTTTCTAGAACTTGATCCATCGTGGCCCTGCAGTATTCTCTCAGATAGAACGTCGCGGCCCCGTAGAACGTCGCGCCCCGTAGAACGTGCGCGGCCCCGTAGAACGTCGCGGCCCCGTAGAACGTCCGGCCGTAAACGTCGCGGCACCGTGAGAACGTCGCGGCACCGTTAGAACGTCGCGGCACCGATAGCGTAGAACGTCGCGGCCCCGTAGAAACGTCGCCGGCCCCTTAGGAACGTCGCGGCCCCGTAGAACGTCGCGGCCCCTAGTAGAACGTCGCGGCCCGTAGAACTCCGCTATAGAACGTCGCGGCGCCGTAGAACGTCTGTTAAATGGTCTGTCATATAGTCTAATGGTCTGTCTAATGGTCTGTCATGCTGTCTGTCTAATGGTCTGTCTAATGGTCTGTCATGCTGTCTATCTAATGGTCTGTCATGCTGTCTGTCTAATGGTCTGTCATGCTGTCTGTCCAATGGTCTGTTAAATGGTCTGTCATATAGTCAAATGGTCTGTCATGCTGTCTGTCTAATGGTCTGAAATGCTGTCTGTCCAATGGTCTGTTAAATGGTCTGTCATATGTCTAATGGTCTGTCTAATGGTCTGTCATGCTGTCTGTCTAATGGTCTGTCTAATGGTCTGTCATGATGTCTGTCCAATGTCTCTCATGCTGTCTGTCTAATGGTCTGTCATGCTGTCTGTCCAATGGTCTGTCATGCTGTCTGTCAATGTCTGTGTAATCGTCTGTCATGCTCTCTGTCCAATGGTCTGTCATGCTGTCTGTCTAATGGTCTGTAATGCTGTCGTCCAATGGTCTGTTAAATGGTCTGCATATAGTCTAATGGTCTGTCTAATTCTCTGCCATGCTGCCTGCCATGCTGCCTGTCCAATGGTCTGTCATGCTGTCTGTCTAATGGTCTGTCTAATGGTCTGTCATGCTGTCTGTCTAATGGTCTGTCATGCTGTCTATCTAATGGGCTGTAATGTTGTCTGTCTTTGTGTCTGTCATGCTGTCTGTCTAATGGTCTGTAATGCTGTCTGCCAATGGTCTGTTAAATGGTCTGTCATATAGTCTAATGGTCTGTCTAATTCTCTGCCATGCTGCCTGCCATGCTGCCTGTCCAATGGTCTGTCATGCTGTCTGTCTAATGGTCTGTCTAATGGTCGTCATGCTGTCTGTCTAATGGTCTGTCATGCTGTCTATCTAATGGTCTGTCATGCTGTCTGTCTAATGGTCTGTCATGCTGTCTGTCTAATGGTCTGTCATGCTGTCTATCTAATTGTCTTGTCTAATGGTCTGTCATGATGTCTGTCTAATGGTCTGTCATGCTGTCTATCTAATTGTCTGTCTAATGGTCTGTCATGATGTCTGTCATGCTGTCTGTCTAATGGTCTGTAAAGCGGCGGCAGCGTAGCCTAGTGTTAGAGCGTTGGACTAGTAACCGAAAGGTTGCAAGATCGAATCCCCGAGCTGACAAGGTACAAATCTGTCGTTCTGCCCCTGAACAGGCAGTTAACCCACTGTTCCTAGGCCGTCATTGAAAATAAGAATTTGTTCTTAACTGACTTGCCTAGTTAAATAAAATAAAAATAAAAAATAAAATAATAATAATAGAAAAAAAATAAAAAATAATGTGGTCTGTCTAATGGTCTGTCATGCTGTCTGTCCAATGGTCTGTCTAATGCTGTCTAATGGTCTGTCATGCTGTCTGTCTAATGGTCTGTCATGCTGTCTGTCTAATGGTCTGTCATGCTGTCTGTCTAATGGTCTGTCATGCTGTCTGTCTAATGGTCTGTCTAATGGTCTGTCTAATGGTCTGTCATGCTGTCTGTCTAATGGTCTGTCATGCTGTCTGTCTAAGGTCTGTCATGCTGTCTGTCTAATGGTCTGTCATGCTGTCTATCTAATGGTCTGTCATATAGTCTAATGGTCTGTCTAATGGTCTGTCATGCTGTCTGTCCAATGGTCTGTCTAATGTCTGTCTATGGTCTGTCATGCTGTCTGTCTAATGGTCTGTCATGCTTCTGTAATGGTCTGTCATGCTGTCTGTCTAATGGTCTGTCATGCTGTCTGTCTAATGGTCTGTCATGCTGTCTGTCTAATGGTCTGTCATGCTGTCTATCTAATGGTCTGTCTAATGGTCTGTCATGCTGTCTATCTATGGTCTGTCTAATGGTCTGTCATGCTGTCTGTCTAATGGTCTGTAATGCTGTCTGTCTAATGGTCTGTAATGCTGTCTGTCTAATGGTCTGTCTAATGTCTGCATGCTGTCTATCTAATGGTCTGTCTGCTGTCTGTCTAATGGTCTGTCATCTGTCTGTCTAATGGTCTGTCATGCTGTCTGGCTAATGGTCTGTCATGCTGTCTATCTAATGGTCTGTCTAATGGTCTGTCATGCTGTCTATCTAATGGTCTGTCTAATGGTCTGTCATGCTGTCTGTCTAATGGTCTGTCATGCTGCTTTCTAATGGTCTGTCATGCTGTCTATCTAATGGTCTGTCTAATGGTCTGTCATGCTGTCTGTCTAATGGTCTGTCATGCTGTCTATCTAATGGTCTATCTAATGGTCTGTCATGCTGTCTGTCTAATGGTCTGTCATGCTGTCTATCTAATGGTCTTAATGGTCTGTCATGCTGTCTGTCTAATGGTCTGTTTCATGCTGTCTGTCTAATGGTCTGTCATGCTGTCTGTCTAATGGTCTGTCATGCTGTCTATCTAATGGTCTGTCATGCTGTCTATCTAATGGTCTGTCATGCTGTCTGTCTAATGGTCTGTCATGGTGTCTGTCTAATGTCTGTCTATCTAATGGTCTGTCTAATGGTCTGTATGCTGTCTGTGTCTAATGGTCTGTAATGTTGTCTGTCTTGTGGTCTGTCATGCTGTCTGTCTAATGGTCTGTCTAATGTAAAACATTTTTTTTTAATGCCATTGAGGTTGAAAACTGAAGCCAAAATGTGATAGGTGGGATACAGTATGTAACACTCTGTCTGTCAGTCTACAGTAATGTACTACTGACTGTACATCAAGACCTGCATAATCACCAACCCAACCAACTGCACGTTGAGTGCTTCCTTTACCAGGTCAGAGGGGGGGAGGGGGGATACAGTAGGGGGGGTTAATATGTCATTACAAGTCCTTAAAGAGACAATATGCAGTTCAAACCAAAACAAAGCTGTCCCCCCTCAACTGATCTGGTAAACAGCTGAGGAATGGGGCTGCAGAAATGCAACCATCCTCAAATTCTTGCGGCAGTTGAACTAAAGCTCATGAGGCATTTATACGTATATTCTTAAAGAATCAATAAGTGTGTATCGTTAATTTAAAGGATGAAAAAAAAATGGATGTAGCATTGCAGATTGCCACTTTAATGTGAACAGTACAATGGGTTAACAATATGGTTAAGACTGACTGAGACATGAGAGAGTCTGAATGGAACCAGGACTGAGACATGAGGGAGCCTGAATGGAACCAGGACTGAGACATGAGGGAGCCTGAATGGAACCAGGACTGAGACATGAGGGAGCCTGAATGGAACCAGGACTGAGACATGAGGGAGCCTGAATGGAACCAGGACTGAGACATGAGGGAGCCTGAATGGAACCAGGACTGAGACATGAGGGAGCCTGAATGGAGCCATGACTGAGACATGAGGGAGCCTGAATGGAGCCTGACTGAGACATGAGGGAGCCTGAATGGAACCAGGACTGAGACATGAGGGAGTCTGAATGGAACCATGACTGAGACATGAGGAGTCTGAATGGAACCAGGTCATGATTCCAGACCAGTAGTGTTGAAGATGAGGAGGATGGGGGGGGGGGGGGGAGAGGGGGGGGAACTACGTCTGACATGCACCTTGTTCCCTACATAGTCCACTACTTTTGACCCCATGTAACCATGTGCCCTGGTTAAAAGTAGTGCACTATATAGGGAATAGGGTGCCATAGGGCCCTGGTTAAAAGTATAGCACTATATAGGGAATTATGTGCCATTTCAGACACAGCCAATGTCTTTAGGCATCTCCACTGTACAATGGAGGAGATGGGGGAAGACCTGTCACATTTGATTTAAGTATGTTGGCCCCATAGCCTGGAGGAGGATACAGGGAACTGTTACTAGTTTCCCCAGTCTCCTGTGTGTGTCCCATGAGCCATGGAGGAGAGAACCAGTGACCTAAAATCTGGGCCGTATACCAGTCTCTTCAGGATTTCACAGTGTTGTTTGAGTCAGTTTGCTACAGCAGGAAAAAATATTCCTGGAACAACAGGAAATGTTGATTATAATTAATGGACATTTTTGTAAGGGTTGATAGATTTTTCATAAAGAAAAATCAAATCTGAAATTTCTGTTGACATTTTTAAAACTTTAAATCTTAAATACACTCCAATTTTTTTTATACATATCCTGCATTGCAGGTAATGTCTCCTGCAGTAGGTTGATCAAATAAAGATCCTACATCTGGAAAAGAAAAACTCACTGAAACAGTGTTGAAGTTTGAATGTTCTTTAGGAGCAGCTGTGTACAAGCTACCAAACATATCCTTCTGTTTGTCTCATTGGTGTTAACATTAAACACTTTGAAGATTTTGCATTCCTCTATTGTTGACTATTACAGAAGATAAAGAGTGAAAAGATGTGATCAGATAAGATCAGATAAGATAAGATCAGAACAGATAAGATCAGATATGGTAAGATCAGATAAGATCAGATATGATAAGATCAGATAAGATAACATCAGAACAGATAAGATCAGGACAGATAAGGTCAGATCAGAACAGATAAGATCAGATAAGATAACTCCAGAACAGATAAGGTCAGATCAGAACAGATAACTTCAGAACAGATCAGAACAGATAACTTCAGAACAGATAAGATCAGATAAGACCAGGACAGATAAGGTCAGATCAGAACAGATAACTTCAGATCAGATCAGAACAGATAAGACCAGGACAGATAAGGTCAGATCAGAACAGATAACTTCAGAACAGATCAGATCAGATAAGACCAGGACAGATAAGGTCAGATCAGATCAGAACAGATAACTTCAGAACAGATCAGATAATATTACATGTATTTCTTATCAGTCCTTGCGCCTCGTACATTTGAGATGAGATCTCCTATAGCAAATCAATTTAATCAATGAGTGCTTGGAGCTGCGAACAATGAGGGAGTGTGTGTGATGTGTGGTGTGTGTGTGTGTGTGTGTGAGGGGTGTGTGTGATGTGTGGTGTGTGTGTGTGTGTGAGGGGTGTAACGAGGTCTCCCTGTTGACAAATCCTGGTTTTATTCGTGTTTTAATCAGGGTTAATGGCCTGCGATCTAATCCAGGGGGGTTGGAGTGTACAGCCTCTCACTGACCCTCTCTGTGTACACACACACACACACACACACACACGCGCACGCGCACGCGCACACGCACACGCACACACACTCACCCTCAAACGGGCAGCGCGCACGCGCGCACCACACACACACACACACACACACACACACACACACACACACACACACACACACACACACACACACACACACACACACACACACACACACACACGAGCTCACTCACACGCACATACACTCACTCACACACAGGAAAACTCACACACGCACACACACACTCGCACACACACTCACGCACACACTCACACTCAAACTGACACTCAAACACGCACACACACTCACGCACACACTCGCACGTTCACGCACAACACTCAAACGTAAACACACACACTCACACGCAACACGCACTCATACTCACACACACATGCACATGACATGCTTTTATGTCGAGAGGCGGGGCCGATAGAGTCTAGTTCTGGTCAGGTCAGTGTTGATAACAAAAACTCCTGGCCCATCTTATATCAGCCTCTCATCCATCTATCCTGGCCCCATCTTATATCAGCCTCTCTCTATTATCCTGGCCCCATCTTATATTCAGCCTCTCTCTACTATCCTGGCCCATCTATATCCCTCTCTCTATCTATCCTGGCCCCATCTTAATATCAGCCTCTCTCTACCCATACTGGCCCCATCTTATATCAGCCTCTCTCTATCTATCCTGGCCCCATCTTATATCAGCCTCTCTCTATCTATCCTGCCCCCATCATTATATCAGCCTCTCTCATATCTATACTGGCCCCAATCTTATATCAGCCTCTCTCTATCTACCTGGCCCCATCTTATATCAGCCTCTCTCTATCTATCCTGGCCCAATCTTATACTCAGCCTCTCTCTACTATCCTGGCCCATCTTAATATCAGCCTCTCTCTATCTATTCCTGGCCCATCTTATATCAGCCTCTCTCTATCTATCCTGGCCCCATCTTATATCAGCCTCTCTCTATCTATCCTGGCCCCATCTTATATCAGCCTCTCTCTATCTATCCTGGCCCCATCTTATATCAGCCTCTCTCTATCTATCCTGGCCCCATCTTTTATCAGCCTCTCTCTATCTATCCTGGCCCCATCTTATATCAGCCTCTCTCTATCTATCCTGGCCCAATCTTATATCAGCCTCTCTCTATCTATCCTGGCCCCATCTTATATCAGCCTCTCTCTATCTATCCTGGCCATCTTATATCAGCCTCTCTCTATCTTATCCTGGCCCCATCTTTATCAGCCTCTCTCTATCTATCCTGGCCCCATCTTATATCAGCCTCTCTCTATCTATCCTGGCCCCATCTTATATCAGGCTCTCTCTATCTATCCTGGCCCAAATCTTATATCAGCCTCTCTCTATCTATCCTGGCCCCATCTTATATCAGCCTCTCTCTATCTATCCTGGCCCCATTTATATCAGCCTCTCTCTATCTATCCTGGCCCCAATCTTATATCAGCCTCTCTCTATCTATCCTGGCCCCATCTTATATCAGCCTCTCTCTACCTATCCTGCCCATCTTATATCAGACTCTCCTGGCCCCATCTTACATACAAAGCTCTCTATCGCCCTCCATTTTGGCAAATGTGACCATAGCTCTATCATCCTGATGCCTCCTTACAAGCAAAAACTAAGCAGGAGTACCAGTGACTCGCTCAATACGGAATTGTCAGATGACGCAAGATTCTAAACTACAGGACTGTTTTGCTAGGCCAACAAACTGGAATAGGTTCCGGGACTCATCCGATGGCATTGAGGAGTATACCACATCAGTCACCGGCATCGATGATGTTGTCCCCACAGTGACGCGTACGTACATATCCCAACCAGAAGCCATGGATTCCTGGCATCATCCTCATTGAACTAAAGGGTAGAGCTGCCGCTTTCAAGGAGCGGGACTCTAACCGGACACTTATAAGAAATCCCGCTATCCCGCTAAGACGCACACACACAACCCACACACACACACACACACACACACACACACACACACCACACAACACACACACACACACACACACACACACACACACACACACACACACACAACACACACACACACACAAACACACACACACACACACACACACACACACAGACACACACTTTTACACTCTTCACAAATTCTGCTGCTACTCTGTTTATTATCTATCCTGATTTCCTAGTCACTTTTACCCCTATTGACATGTACATTGACTCGGTACGGTCACCTACTGCTACTTTGTATACAGTATGGCTTCGTTAATAATATTTTATTGTGTTACTATTTTCAATTAGTCTTTTCCACATTTTCAACTCCGCGTTGTTGTGAAAGGGTTCATAAGTAAGCATTCGACGGTAAAGTCTACACGTGACAAATACAAATTTGATTTGATACTAAAAAACAATGATACGTAGGCTACGTCCCAAATGAACACCCACAGTGCAGTACTAGCCTCACAGGCCCTGGGTAGTGTCCTATGTACAAGTGGTGCTAGTGTGTCATTTGTTGACATGAAAAACACACAACAGGACAGTCATTTACCGTTCTGGAATGTAGTAGTAGATTTGAGCTTTATGACTCATGACTTAACTTGGACATGAGCGGTATGACTCGAGAGACTCAGAGACTTGTTTAGTTTTCTCCATACCGAAAGTTTATCACCCTCTTCTCATCCTCTTACCTACTTTCCTCTTGCAGCCCTTCTGTTAGTCAACCAACCTCAGCCAAGACCTCCTCATATGGACCTCCACAGACCTCTCTAACGGACCTCCAACAGACCTCTCTAACGGACCTCCACAGACCTCTCTAACGGACCTCCCACAGACCTCCTAACGGACTCCACAGACCTCTCTAACGGACTCCACAGACCTTCTATAACGGACCTTCACAGACTCTCTAACGGACCTCCACAGTTCTCTCTAACGGACCTCCACAGATCTCTCTAACGGACCTCCTCAGAACCTCTCCTAAAGGACCTCCACAGACCTCTCTAACGGACCTCCTCAGACCTCTCTAACGGACCTCCACAGACCTCTAGCTAACGTGAGGTAATGTTCTGGAACATACCAGCTAGCTAGCGTGCAATAGTTCCCCCTACCATTTGTGTCCAAAGCGGACAGTTTTGATTTTTGTTGTTTTTAACATCCCTATGTAGACCTACAACTAAAACACATTTTAAATATAAATGTATCTAAACACATACAAACAATTAATTACTGAATAATATCAGGTTCTTTAAATATGATCATTCATGAATTCAACAAAAAAACATGTTGAGATGGAGATTTTATCATCTCCAGAATAGCAAGATTATTAGAATTCATTCAGCAGCCTCACATCTCCTAATCCATAGATATTATTAGAATACCTTCATTAGCCTCACATCTCCTAATCCATAGAGATTATTAGAATTCCTTCATTGGCGTCACATCTCCTAATCCATAGAGATTATTAGAATACCTTCATTAGCCTCACATCTCCTAATCCATAGAGATTATTAGAATACCTTCATTGGCGTCACATCTCCTAATCCATAGAGATTATTAGAATACCTTCATTAGCCTCACATCCTAATCCATAGATTATTAGAATACCTTCATTAGCCTCACATCTCCTAATCCATAGAGACATGCTCTGTACAACACAAACCACAGCTAAAATCTATCACCAATTCCATCTCAGACCTGATTGTGGATTGCAACATGCTCTTGTCCATCGTTGAACCCAAGAGCTTTTGTGACTTTATGTCAGTGGTTGATAACAAATACACCCCCGTGTGTTTATCCTTCAAAAAATTGACAACCTGGTTGCCGACAGGCAGACAAAACTCAAAGACCAGATGGCACAATCTGACCGCGTCTCTGTCTCGGTAGACATATGGTCTGACAGGAAGATGAGAGGATTACTTGGGGTCTCGCCGCCCACTGGATTGAAACGGAGAATGAGGCCGTACAGCTGAGGTTTAATCTGTTGTACATGTAACCGCTTTACAGGATCACACACAGGGGAACGAATATGCGAGCAGTTTGATGGCATCTGTGACGAGTATGGGATCAAACGCAAGCTAGATTACATAATATGTGACAATGCAGCTAATATGAGAAAGGCGTTGACAGTGTGCATCCCAGGAGATGAAGAAGAGGCTGTCCTTGGTGATCATCATCTACATGACCTGGAAGTTGAAGAACAGGAGACCATCCACACTACTTTGGGTATATATATAAAATAAAAGGTCAACAACAAAGTTTACAGTGTCTTCTACATACATTGCAACTAGTGGTGGGCGATGTGTTGAAGGAGACTAAAAGGTGTCAGTCTAGCTGTTTTCAACGCGTCCAAGATTAGCTCATTGCTCCACACTAGCATCAGTTTAAACGAGGCGTTTGAAGGTAGAGTTTGGAGAGAGTGGGAATCCCTGCTGCAGCGAACACACGCTGGATCTCCACACTGTGAAGGATGTGCATTATTTTATCATGAAAAAAAAAGTTGACCAGTATAGTTCATACTTAGTTTAATTSATTTAAGTTTTACAATTTTTTATTTATTTAAATTAGTAAACTACTAATAGCAATACTTATCTTTTTTTGTTTCTGTCTTTATTTGTGTTATTCTGCGAGAGGCTTCAGAGACTGGAGGGGCGACCTGTGGATCCAACCACCACTGAGGATGAGGACCGTTCTCTGAGAAATACAACCATTCAAAAGAGAACCGTCTCACTCTCCCAGAAGCTTGGCTGGTGCGTCAAAACTCGCGAAATCAGACAAAGAGATGTAATGGGTTCGCGCTCAAAAAGATGTCGCATATTAAAGCAGACTTCATTATTCAATGTTTTTAATTATTTTCACTGCATCGGGGATATCGTACACTGACTTGTCTGATTTACAGCCTACAGTGTGTAAGTATTTTTTTTGTGTAAAATTACAAACAGCGTTTGTAAAGGGCAACAGATGTGCAGCACTCGCAGACAACCCCCCMCCCCCCCCCCATCCAACAGGCCAACGCATCACAATCCGGTCTCATCCTCTACCTCAGCGATGTCTTCTTCCTCCACCGCATCCAGAATTACTTTTTGGGGGCCCCCCCTTGCCCTTCCGACGTTCCAAATGTATCCATGCCAAAGACAATGACGCACCAGGAGAGGTACGAGAGGTAAATGAAGATACCCAAAGCAACAATGCCCCTTTTTTAACTTATCAGATAAATAGCTTTCTAATGAACAAATCCATGTTTTAAGAAAAGGGTTATCACTTGTACCGTATACAGTCACAAATCCTTTTCAAGTTAAAAAATCTAACAAATTACTTTTTGTTTTTACAAAATATCAACATTGTAAAGATTTCTTTAGCACCTAGAACTGAAACTCAAATTATTATTCCAGCTTCAGACCTAAAAGTAATTGTATTCCTTTTGTAAATAACCCGTCAGTTAGTACATTTTGTAGACTTCTAGAAAGTGACGTTGACGTACATGTCACGCCCTGGCCTTAGTATTCTTTGTTTTCTTTATTATTTTAGTTAGGTCAGGGTGTGACATGGGGAATGTTTGTGTTTTGGGTGGTTATATGGTAAAGGGGGTGTTGGGTTTAGTGTATGGGTTTGTGTTGAGTGAATGTTTCTAGGTATGTCTATGGTTGAGTGAATGTGTCTAGGTATGTCTATGGTTGCCTGAGTGGTTCTCAATCAGAGACAGATGTCTTTCATTTGTCTCTGATTGGGAGCCATATTTAAGGCAGCCATAGGCATCATGCATTTGTGGGTAATTGTCTATGTCTGTGTCTATGTTGCATGTTTTTGCACTTAGTCATTTATAGCTTCACGTTCGTCTATTTGTTGTTTTGTTTAGTTTTTCTTCTTCTAAATAAAGAGAAGATGTATTTTTCACACGCTGCGCCTTGGTCCTCTCTCTCTCCCTTTGACGATCGTGACAGTACAACTAAAGAAACAAAGTGAAAGTCCTCATTTACAACATCAACACAACGTTTCCAGGAGTCCAACAAACGCTCTTGATGACTTAACGAATGTCAACTTACTAATATACAGAGACCAGATAAGGGAAGTGGGATTGTGATTTCTAATACCAACATGTATATTGAAAAAATGTATAGCATGCTGGAAAATTGAAGTGAATAAAGTCCTCGATAAAGACTGAAAAATAAACGGTTGACAGAACAGGAATTTAAATATATTTCTGTCCCAAAATTAAACCAAATTAATTTCTGAACTACGTTAACTTTAGATCACTATGGAAAATAGCATTAACTCTTCACATTTCTGAGATTTACTTCTTACAAAGAAAGGGACAATCTCTAAGTACTACAATTTACTAAAAACCTACAGATAAAAATAATATATCGACAGCTGATAGTTATCACCCTGTCCCCCTAAAAAGAGGTTAACCAATCTCTTTCCTTGAGCGTTTCTTCTGAAAAGGATACCCCTAAACCTGGCTTATTTCTGATGTAGAGGAAACTCTGATACCTGGCTTGATGAAGCTGTAGAGGATAACCTGATCCTGTACCTCTAGTAACACCATAAGGATGTTTCCCCTGTACCTCTAGTAGCACCATAAGGATGTTTCCCCTGTAGATCCTGTACCTCTAGTAGGTTACTAGAGGTACCAGGATCTACAGGAAACATCCTATGGTGTTACTAGAGTGGACAGGGGAAACACCCTATGGTGTACTAGAGGATCTACAGGGGAAACATCCTGATGGTTACTAGAGGTACAGGGGAAACATCCTATGGTGCTACTAGAGGTCTACAGGGAAAACACCTTATGGTGCTACTAGAGGTACAGGGGAAACATCCTGATGGTGCTACTAGAGGTACAGGATCACAGGGGAAACATTCCTATGGTGCTACTAGAGATACAGGGGAAACATCCTTATGTGCTACTAGAGGTACAGGATCTACAGGGGAAACATCCTTATGGTGCTACTAGAGTACAGGAAACATCCTTAGGGCTACTAGAGTACAGGGGAAACATCTCTGATGGTGCTACTAGAGTACAGATCTACAGGGGAAAACATCCTTATGGTGCTACTAGAGGTACAGGCGAAACATCCTTATGTCNCACCATCAGATGTTTCCCCTGTAGATCCTGTACCTCTAGTAGCACCATAAGGAGTTTCCCCGTGCTAATCCTTACCTCTAGTAGCACCACAAGGACATGTTGTAACATTGTATACCCTCAGACTTCTAAGACCTATGCGATAAAGTCATGTATATCTTTCACTACTAAAGGAGTTATTGACATATATTCCAGTGGTCTTCTAATAACATTTACATTGGAGAAACATCCCGCAGCCTTGAAAGTACTCTAAATCCACTGTTAGACGTCAAGATATCACCTCGCCAGCTGTTAGACACTTTACGGTAACAAAATGCCAGACGCTTTATAGTGGATTTACAAATATATAAAAATAAATCAAAAAACCAKAAACACCTTATTCAGATCCTTCTGCTATGAGACTTCGAAAATGTAGCTCAGGTGCATCCTGTTTCCATTGATCATCCTTGAGATGTTTCTACAACTTGATTGGAGTCCACCTGTGGTAAATTCTATTTATTGGACATGATTTGGAAAGGCACACACACCTGTCTATATAAGGTCCCACAGTTGACAGTGCATGTCAGAGCAAAAACCAAGCCATGTGGTCCAAGGAATTGTCTGTAGAGCTCCGAGACAGGATTGTGTCGAGGCACAGATCTGGGGAAGGGTACCAAAACATTTATGTAGCGTTGAAGGTCCCCAAGAACACAGTAGCCTCCATCATTCTTAAACGGAAGAAGTTTGGAACCACCAAGACTCTTCCTAGAGCTGGCCGCCCGGCCAAACTGAGCAATCGGAGGAGAAGGGCCTTGGTCAGGGAGGTGACCAAGAACCTGATGGTCACTCTGACAGAGCTCCATGTTCCTCTGTGGAGATGGGAGAACCTTCCAGAAGGAAAACCATCTCTTCAGCTCTCCGTCAACCAGGCATTTATGGTAGAGTGACCAGAGAGAAGCCACTCCTCAGTAAAAGTCACATGACAGCCCGTTTARAGTTTGCCAAAAGGCACCTAAAGGACTCTCAGACCATGAGAAACAAAACTCCCTGATCTGATTCAACCAATATTGAAATCTTTGGCCTGAATGCCAAGCGTCACGTCTGGAGGAAACCTGGCACCATCCCAATGGTGAATTATGGTGTTGGCAACATCATGCTGTGGGGGCGTTTCTCAGCAGCAGGAACTGGGAGACTAGTCAGGATCGAGAGAAAGATGAACGGAGCAAAGTACAAAGAGATCCTTGATGAAAACCTGCTCCAGAGCGCTCAGTACCTCAGACTGGGGTGAAGGTTCACCTTCCAACAGGACAACAAGCCTAAGCACACAGCCAAGACTTAGGGTCATTAGCATTGACAGGGTGTTAGTGGGTCGAGAGTTTCTAGTTCCTTGGTGTCCACATCACCAACGAACTGGGGCCAAGCTTTCTGCCATCCAGGACAAATATAATAGGCGGTCAGAGGAAAKCCCATTAAATTGTCAGAGACTCCAGTCACCCTGGCAAGCAGTACCGGAGCGCCAAGTCTAGGACCAAAAGGCTCCTTAACAGTTTCTACCCCCCAAGCCATAAGACTGCTGAACAATGAATCAAATGGCCACCGGACTATTTACATTGGTATGGTTCTCAATCAGAGGCAGGTGTTTTGCATTGTCTCTGATTGGGAACCATATTTAGGTTGCCTGTTTTCACTGTTGGTTTGTGAGTGTTTGTCTTCCGTGTCAGTGTTTGTTCGCCACACGGTACTGTTTCGGTTACTTCTTTTGTTATTTTGTATTGTGTCTTGTTTTCGTGGATTATATTAAAACATGGAAACTTACCACTCTGCGTATTGGTGCTCCGATCCTTCTCGCCTCTCCTCGTCAGATGAGGAGGAAGAGATAGACAGCCGTTACAACTGTCTATATCAGATTTTACATATCGTTTATGAGTTGTCCCCACATATTTATGAACAGCTGTGCCTCATATCCTTTGTGGTCTCATGAATTAATATGATGTATTTAGGTGAGCGGACACCTGGGGAGGTTGATTTGTGAGTTGCCCTTCATGCCCGCTCCCCTATAACGCTGTATGTTTTTCTGTGACTCATTTGTATACAGGTAGACCAGAAAAAACCATGTCCCTGATTGGCTGATGAGTGACAACCCTGATTAGAACCACCTGCTGCTCATCGGTTGTTTCTTTACAAATGCTGTTTTGAATTCAAACAAAATTTKACCTACACACTGAAGAAGGCTGTAAAGCCGAAACGTCTGTGTACGCGATGCAGTGAAAATAATAAAAGAAAAACATTGAATAATGAAGTAAGCTTTTTATGCCACATCTTTTTGAGTGTCTCTTTGTTTGTCTGACCAGTTAACCATTGACTTGAGGACTCGAAACCCAAAAATTAGGGACTTGTGACTTGCGAAATGATGACTCGGTCCCATCTCTGCATCAGACATGTTGTTTAGTTTACAGACGAACACAACAAACCATGCAGTATAATAACATCGAATCAAATCAAATTTGATTGCAGGTGTAGCGAAATGCTTGTGTTCCTAGCTCCAAAAATGCAGTAATATCTAACAATTCACAACAATACACACACATCTAAACTATAGGAATGGAGTTAAGAAATATATCAATATTAGAACGAGTAATGTCAGAGTGGCATTGACTAAAATACAGTAGAATAGAATACAGTATGTACATACGAGATGAGTAAAGCAGTATGTAAACATCGTGCATGTTGTTTAGTTTACATGTTAACACAACAAACCATGGAGTCCATGTCTCATATTCTAATAACATCATACCAGAGTTATGGATATTTGCCACTCTTGGACTTGAGTATTTATGACTCATGACTTAACTTGGACTTTAGTATCTATGACTCATGACTCAACTTGGACTTGAGTATTTATGACTCATGATCTCATGATTTCAACTGGAACATTGATATTTATACTCATGATTTAACTTGACTTGATCATGTAACTATGACTTATTGCGATAACTTTATGACTCAGTCTTAACTTGGACTTGAGTATCTTAGACTCGTGCTCAACTTTGGACTTAGTATCTATGCTCGTGGACTCAACTTGGACTTGATATATTATGACTCTAGACTAACCTTGGACTTGAGTAAATTTGATGACTCATGACTTAACTTGGACTTTAGTATATGAATCGTGACTACTTGAGTATTTATGACTCATGACTCAACTTGGACTTGAGTATTTATGACTCATGACTTAACTTGGACTTGAGTATTTATGACTCATGACTTCACTTGGACTTGAGTATCTATGACTCATGTCAACCTGTCAAACTTGAAACAGCATTTAAAATAATCTGATGATTTCATATTATCAGACATCATAGTCCAGGGAACACCAACTGGATTCACCAGTGGGACAATTTTTTCTTGAACGGATGGACTGGGGGGACAGAACATAATTACAAACATATTTTAGATTACAAAATGACTGCAAAAAGCCTAAACAGATATAATAATTGACTAAAACATAATCATTTTAAACATAGCTTACATTTGTGATTGTTGGATCTCCCGAGTAGCACAGCAGTCTAAGGCACTGCATCTCAGTGCAAGAGGTGTCACTACAGTCCCTGTTTTGAATCCAGGCTGCATCACATCCGGCTGTGATTGGGAGTCCATTAGGGCGGCGCACAATTGGCCCAGCTTCATCTGGGTTTGGCTGGGGAAGGCCGTCATTGTAAATAAGAATTTGTTCTTAACTGACTTGTCGAGTTAAATAAAGGTTACATACATTTAAAAAATATAAATACAAAATCACTTTTTTTTCCTGAGCTTTTTTGTTGCTCAGAAAACTACGGGGGCAAAATAAAATCATAAGTGGGCCACCAATTGGTGAACCCTGTCTATGTCTGGAGCAGTATTGTAAAAGGAGCATGTGTTATGATAGCTAACTGCTGTCTGAGTTTGACACTGTAAAGGGCTGATGAAGCGATGCTAAGCTAATCTAGCTATGCGAGGAATGGAAAGATGATGTAAGCGATGCTAGGCTAGCTATGCTAGGCATGGAAAGATACTGTAAGCGATGCTAATCTAAGCCTGCTATGGTAGGCATGGAAAGATACTGTAAGCAATAATATGCTAAGCTAGCTATGCTAGGCATGGAAATATACTGTAAGCGATGATAAGCCAGGCTAGCTATGCTATGCATGGAAAGTGGATCTCCTTAATACTGATGTCTTAGCAACATCAGTTGAAAAACACTCGGCACCGATATCCCCTCGATGTTTCCGAGACTTAATCCAATTTCAGCTTGAAGCTTGACTGCCCAAGCAGTGTGTATTGTTGGTGTCGGGCTCTGAAGTAGGTTAAAATGATTTGTTAGGAAGTCAAATGGCACTCTATTCCCCATAATGCACTACTTTAGACCAGGGCCCATAGTGTACTACTTTAGACCAGGGCCCATGGTGCGCTACTTTAGACCAGGGCCCATAGTGCACTACTTTAGACCAGGGCCCATAGTCCACCACTTTAGACCAGGGCCCATAGTGTACTACTTTAGACCAGGGCCCATAGTGCACTACTTTAGACCAGGGCCCATAGTGCACTACTTTAGACCAGGGCCTTCCCTTGGGACACCTTGGCAGTTATCTATGAAACTCCTGTCTATAATTGGACTTGCGTTAATGCTCATGGAACTCGTGACCTCACCTTGGACTTAAGTTTATCTACCTACTCAAGTGCACGTCTGTAACCAACAATGTCAACATGGGGACTTCGAGTATTTAATTACTCATGGACACCAGCTCCCATGAACACCAAGTCTCCATGAACCCAAATCGATTTAACCAGTGTACGGAATTAAGTCCAGGGAGAATATCCTATGACTATATGCACTTCACACTTGCAACTTTAGATCGCCTAGCCTCACATGCCACATCTCTCTTTATATCGCTCCCATGCAGGTAGACTTGTAGACAACGTTACAGAACAGCCAGACTCTCGGCAGTATTTACCAGCCCTGGACTTCCGGTGACACATGGCACCTCACGTGCAGAAGGCAGTCTCATGACACCAGCCGACGACGCTGCCACAGTCCCCCCAGTGACACCAGCCTTCAGTCATATTTGGTGCTTGAGCTTACAGTTACTCCAGTGATCATATGGACTCATAGTTGAAAATGTCATATCACACTTCTCAGTGACATATATACTTCCTAGACTCTCCCCCAGGACCACCAGCAATCCAGGACATCAAGCTCTGGCAACGCTTCCCAGTGACACCTGACTGGTAATTGTCTTCTCGTCAGTACTAATGATGATGAACCCACGACTGACCGACCAGTGCACCAGTCCCTCCCCGTGGACAAAAAACTGTATGAGGACTGTCATGACTTCACTTGGACTTGAGTATTCTCTACTGACTCATGTCAACCTGTCAAACTTGAAACAGCATTTAAAATAATCTGATGATTTCATTTATCAGACATCATAGTCCAGGGAACACCAACTGGATTCACCAGTGGACAATTTTTTCTTGAACGGATGGACTGGGGGACAGAACATATTACAAACATATTTAGATTACAAAATGACTGCAAAAAGCCTAAACAGATATAATATTGACTAAAACATAATCATTTAAACATAGCTTACATTTGTGATTGTTGATCTCCCGAGTAGCACAGCAGTCTAAGGCACTGCATCTCAGTGCAAGAGGTGTCACTACAGTCCCTGTTTTGAATCCAGGCTGCATCACATCCGGCTGTGATTGGAGTCCATTAGGGCGGCGCACAATTGGCCCAGCTTCATCTGGGTTTGGCTGGGGAAGGCCGTCATTGTAAATAAGAAATTTGTTCTTAACTGACTGTCGAGTTAAATAAAGGTTACATACATTTAAAAAAAATATAAATACAAAATCACTTTTTTTTCCTGAGCTTTTTGTTGCTCAGAAAACTACGGGGCAAAATAAAATCATAAGTGGGCCCCCAATTGGTGAACCCTGTCTATGTCTGGAGCAGTATTGTAAAGGAGCATGTGTATGATAGCTAACTGCTGTCTGAGTTTGACACTGTAAAGGGCTTGATGAAGCGATGCTAAGCTAATTCAGCTATGCGAGAATGGAAAGATGATGTAAGCGATGCTAGGCTAGCTATGCTAGGCATGGAAAGATACTGTAAGCGATGCTACTAAGCCTGCTATGGTAGGCATGGAAGATACTGTAAGCAATAATATGCTAAGCTAGCTATGCTGGCATGGAAATATACTGTAAGCGATGATAAGCCAGGCTAGCTATGCTATGCATGGAAAGTGATCTCCTTAATACTGATGTCTTAGCAACATCATTGAAAAACACTCGGCACCGATATCCCCTCGATGTTTCCGAGACTTAATCCAATTTCAGCTTGAAGCTTGACTGCCCAAGCAGTGTGTATTGTTGGTGTCGGGCTCTGAAGTAGGTTAAAATGATTTGTTAGGAAGTCAAATGGCACTCTATTCCCCATAATGCACTACTTTAGACAGGGCCCATAGTGTACTACTTTAGACCAGGGCCCAGTGCTACTTTAGACCAGGGCCCATATGCCACTACTTTAGACCAGGGCCCATAGTCCACTACTTTAGACCAGGGCCCATAGTGTACTACTTTAGACCAGGGCCATAGTGCACTACTTAGACAGGCCCATAGTGCACTACTTAGACCAGGGCCCATAGTGTACTACTTATGACCAGGGCCCATAGTGCACTACTTTTAGACCAGGGCCCATAGTGCACTACTTAGACCAGGCCATAGTACTACATTAGACCAGGGCCTAGTGTACTACTTTAGACCAGGCCCATAATGTACTACTTTAGACCAGGGCCCATAGTGCACTACTTTAGACCAGGGCCCATAGTGCACTACTTTAGACCAGGGCCCATAGTGTACTACTATAGACCCGGGCCCATAGGTACTACAGACCAGGGCCCATAGTGTACTATATAGACAGGGCCCACTAAGCACTACTTTAGACCAGGGCCCATAGTGTACTACTATAGACCAGGGCCCATAGTGTACTACATAGACCAGGGCCCAAGTGTACTACATTAGACCAGGCCCATAGTGCACTACTTTAGACCAGGGCCACAGTACTACATTAGACCAGGGCCCATAGTGCACCACTTTAGACCAGGGCCCATAGTGCACTACTTTAGACCAGGGCCCATAGTGTACTACTTTAGACCAGGCCCATAGTGTACTACTTTAGACCAGGGCCCATAGTGTACTACTTTAGACCATGGCCCTAGTGCACTACTTTAGACCAGGGCCCATAGTGTACTACATTAGACCAGGCCCATAGTGCACTAATTAGACCAGGGCCCTCGTGTACTTAGACCAGGGCCATAGTGTACTACTATAGACAGGGCCCATAGTGCACATTTAGACCAGGGCCCATAGTGTACTACATTAGACCAGGCCCATAGTGTACTACATTAGACCAGGCCCATAATGCACTACTTACCAGGGCCCATAGTGTACTACATTAGACCAGGCCATAGTGCCCATTCACTTCCATTTAACACAGAAGCCCCCATTCACCTCCATTTAACACAGAAGCCCATTCACCTCCATTTAACACAGACCCCATTCACCTCCATTTAACACAGAAGCCCATTCACCCCATTTAACACAAAGATCACTCCATTAAAAACAGAAGCCCCATTCACCTCCATTTAACACAGAAGCCCCATCACCTCCATTTAACACAGAAGCCCCATTCACATCCATTTAACACAGAAGCCCCATTCACCTCCATTTAACACAGAAGCCCCATTCACCTCCATTTAACAAGAAGCCCCATTCACTCCTTTAACACAGAAGCCCCATTCACCTCCATTTAACACAGAAGCCCCATTCACCTCCATTTAACACAGAAGCCCTTCACCTCCATTTAACACAGAAGCCCATCACCTCCCATTTAAAACAGAAGCCCCATTCACCTCATTTAACACAGAAGCCCATTCACTCCATTTAACACAGAAGCCCCATTCACATCCATTAACACAGAAGCCCCATTCACCTCCATTTAACACAGAAGCCCCATTCACCTCCATTTAACACAGAAGCCCCATTCCATCCATTTAACACAGAAGCCCATTCACCTCCATTTAACACAGAAGCCCCATCCCCATTAACACAGAAGCCTCATTCATCTCCATTTAACCCAGAGACTCTGATCTCTCCCTCTGTTGTGAAATTAAACGTTGGTTTCTCTTCCCAGACCAGACCGAGCCCACCCTTGATCAGTCAATGAATCGTGTGGTAGAGGCCAGAAACCCATACAGTACAGTATACCACACACACACACACACACACACACACACACACACACACACACACACCACACACACACACACATCACACACACACACACACAACACACACACACACACACCACACACACACAAACTGTTGTTACAGCAGGGTTAATAAATTAATCTAACAGCTTCTGGCAGAGTGTGAAAACAGGCCAAGGCCCAAACATCACCTCACATTAAATATGGAGGGAATACTAGCCATCAGGGAGATAGGCTGGTGAGTCTGTCTGGCTGCCAAGCTGTTGTCCCTCACATTCCCCTGGTAGGGATCTGTGATGACTGGAGCTAGAACATCCGGGGAGGGGAGGGGAGGGCGGGGGGGGGGGTCATGCGGAGCAGTGGACGGTGTAGTAGTAAAACCAGCAACCAGGGTTCAATCCACGTGTAAATCCTTCCCACTGTTATCTGGCTCATTTTATGTAACTGTAGCTACCCCATTTTAGTTAATGGCTGGGACCCACAACTGTAGCTCACCATTTAGTTCATGACTGGACCAAACGTAGCTACCCATTTTAGTTCATGACTGGGACCCACAACTGTAGCTACCCATTTTAGTTAATGTCTGGGACCCACAACTGTAGCTACCTCCATTTTAGTTCATGGCTGGACCCACAACTGTAGCTACCCCATTTTAGTTCATGACTGGACACCACAACTGTAGCTACCCCATTTAGTTAATGTCTGGGACCACAACTGTACTACCCCATTTTAGTTAATGTTGGGACCCACACCTGTTCTACACCATTTTAGTTAATGGCTGGGACCCACACCTGTTGCTACACCATTTTAGTTCATGGCTGGGACCCACAACTGTAGCTACCCATTTTAGTTCATGGCTGGGACCCACAACTGTATCTACCCATTTTAGTTAATGGCTGGGACCCACAATTGTAGCTACCCATTTTAGTTAATGGCTGGACCCAACAAATGA
>NW_019944783.1:27543-52164 GCF_002910315.2 Salvelinus sp. IW2-2015 | reverse complement strand
GACCCATATGTAGCTACTATTAGACGCAGCTGGCCCATAGTGTACTACATTAGAACGCGCGGCCCATACGTGTACTACATTAGACGCAGGGCCGCATAGTGTACTACTATAGACGCAGGGCCATAGTGTACTACTATAGACCAGGACCCATAGTGTACTACATTAGAGCCAGGGGCCATAGTTACTAAGCTATAGACCAGGGGCGCATAGTGTACTAACATTAGACGCAAGGACCATCGTGTACTACTATAGACGATGGGCCGCATAGTGTACTACTTAGCAGACCAGCCATAATGTAGCTACTTAGACCAGGGCCCATAGCGTGAACTAGACCATCATGGACTCTTAGCCAGCCCATGAGTTGTACTAACTATTAGACAAGGGCCTAGTGTACTAGCATTACATGTCTAGCCAGCCCCATAGTGCTACTATTAGGCCAGGGCCCATAGTGTACTACTATAGACCAGGCCATAGTGTACTATTGACCATGGCCCATAGTGACTACATTAGCGAACGATGGGGCCATAGTTGTATTTATTTGCTACTATAGACAGGGTGTTTCCAGGGTCCATAGTGTACTACATAGACGGGCCGCATAGTGTACTACTTAGACCAGGGCCCATAGTTGACTAGCATTAGACAGGGCCCATTGTACTACATTAGACGCAGGGCCCATAGTGACTACTTTAGACCAGGGCCCATAGTGTACTACTTAGACCAGGGCCATAGTGTATACTTTAGACCAGGGCCCATAGTGTACTACTTTAGACACCCATAGTGTACTATATATTGACCAGGGCCCATAGTGTACTACTTAGACCAGGGCCCATAGTTGAGTTGTACTACATTAGACCAGGGCCCATAGTGTACTACTTTAGACCAGGGCCATATGGTAGCTACTACTATAGACCAGGGCCCATAGTGTACTACTATGACGCAGGGCCCATAGTGTACTACATTAGACCGGGCCATAGTGTACTACTATAGACCAGGCCCATAGTGACTAACATTAGACCAGGGCCCATAGTGTACTACATTCAGAGCAGGGCCCATAGTGTACTACAGTAACCAGGGCCCATAGTGTACTACTTAGACCAGGGCCATAGTGTACTTGCATTGACCAGGGCCCATAGTTACTACATTAGACCAGGGGCCATAGTGTACTACTTAGACCAGGGCCCATAGTGTACTACTTAGACCAGGGCCCATAGTGTACTACATTAGACCAGGGCCCATAGTGTACTAACCATTAGACCAGGGCCCATAGTGTACTGCACATTAGACCAGGGGTCCAGGTACCGTAGCTTTGACAGTGCATAGTGTCTCTTACCGGGCCCATAGTGTAGCTACTTAGACCGCAGGGCTGTAGGTCTGTGGTGTTGAACTCGGGGCCTAGTGTACGACATTAGACGGCAGGGCTGTAGGTCCTGTAGGTTGAAGGCCGGGCGAGGCTCGGCTGTTTCCAGCAGTTCTAACTGTAACAACATGCTGTGTCTTTAACGGCCACTTTTCAATCCCTTATTTTAACATGGATTTGGTGTGTGTGTGTGAGTTGTGTGTTGTGTAGTAATAACCCTTATCAGTGGGGCCTTGAACACGTTGTTTAAAGCAGAGGGGCACAACTCGTATGGATGCCCCTCAGCACCCACACACACACAGGCACACACACACACAGCACACACACACACAACACACACACACACAGCACAGCACACACACACGGCACAACACAGCAGCACACAACCACACACACACACACACACACACATCACACACACGACCATCACACCGCTCTCGCTCCTCACTCCTTGTTGTATCCATGCAGGGTGTTGTTGATTTGGTTTACGACAGTGGATTTAAACCCTTTTTATCAGCTCGTGTGACCTGGGCGTCAATGTTAGTCTGAACACAGCGCACACACCACAGCACACACTACACCTCTCACACACACACACACACACACACACACACACACACACATCACACCCACACACCACAGCACACACAGCACACAGCACACAGGCACACACACACAGCACAGCACACCTCGTCTCCTCACCGTTGTGTATGCACCATGCAGGTGTTGTTGGATTGGTTTCAGCAGTGGAGTTTAACGCTTTTTATCAGTGGTGTGCGGCATCATTTTTCAGTATTACTGGTGATTATTTTTTGGGTGGGTGACCCACACTATGTCTGACTACGCCTTGAGGACGAGCGCCTAGCTGATTAGGCTGAAGGAATCGTGTTTTGTCTGAGGAAGCTTAGGCCAGGCCTAACGCTCGCTCATTAACGCTAGAGCCAGTTCAATGTGCTATCTGCAGAACGCTAACTCATTATACCTAACGCGATGAATCCGCTATACATCCTAGCATTCTAGCCCATAGAAGCTAAACTCATCATCCTGAAGCGGGCCATAAGCTAACTCCTAGTGCTAGCCCCATGAAGCTACTCCTAGTGCTAGCTCCATAAAGTGAAAGCTCATCGTGCTAGCCGCATAAAGCTAACTCCGTAGTGCTAGCCGCTCAAGGCTAACTCCTAGTGTTAGCTCCATAAAGTGAACTCGCTAAGTGGCTAGCCGCATAAAAGCTAACTCTAGTGCAGCCGCATAAAGTTAACTTATAATGCTAGCCATAAAGCTAACTGCATAATCCTAGCCGCATAAATCGGGCTTACTGGCCTAGTTCTATCCGCTTAAAGCTACTCCAGTTGCCTAGGCTCATAAAGTTAGAGGTTATAATGCTAGCCGGCATAAAGTGCACTCTATGTGCTAGCCCGCATAAAAGCTATTCTGGGGCTAGTGCTAGCCCATAAAGGCTATACTCCTAGTGCTAGCGCATAAAGGAACTCCTAGTTCTAAGCGCATAAAATAAGCTAAGCCGCTGGTGCTAGGCCGCATGCAAGGGCTAACTCCTAGTGGGCTAGCCTCATAAATGTGAACTCGCTATTAGTTGTGTGCCATCAGCTAAGCTCCTAGTGGCTAGCCCATTAAGCTAACTCGCAAACCCAAAAAAATAGTGCTAGTCCGCCCAACAGGCATCAGGACTAACTCCTAGTGCTAGGCCGCAGTCAAAGGCCTAACTCGCCTAGTGCTGAGCCGCATACAAGCTAACTCGCTAGTGCTAGCCCATCAAGCTAACTCCCTAGTGCTATGCCCATAAAGTGAACTCCGGCGCGCTAACAACTATATCATCCATGGCACTTGATGTTTAGTTGTGGCTGATAAAACAGGCCTGGGCTAGCGTGACGGCGCGCGGGCCGGCAGCCATTTTGATGGAAGTGCAGATCATAAAAGTCATGTAATGGATGGTCTGATCAGCAGGATGGGATCGTCCAACGGTTTTAGGGCAGGCTGTTATTCTCCATTGTGATTGGTCAGAGGGGTTTTGTTTGAAGATTGTTGCGAGACTAAGCCGAGACGGCAGAGAGAGAGGGGCAGAAAGCACAAGCCACAGCAGATAAGGGGGTCAACAGGTCGAGACACTTTTTGAGCTGATAAACAAACACACTCAAGCATTGTACTAGTCATAATCGCGAAGGCATGAGAAGCGATCGCGATTGGTTAGTTCAGTGGGGGGAACACAAACATGAAAGATCAGAGTGGTTAGTCAGTTGGTGGAGAGAACACAATCAGAGAATGATCAGAGTGGTTAGTCATGGTGGGGAACACAACCTGAGAACGACAGAGTGGTTAGGTCAGGTGGTGGAGAACACAACATGAGAACGATCAGATTGGTTTCAGTGGTGGAGAACACAACTGAGAATGATCAGAGTGGTTAGTCAGTGGTGGGGAACACACATCGAGAATGATACAGATTGGTTAGTACAGTGGTCAGGAACACAACATGGAATGATCAGATGGTTTAGCTTCCAGTGGTGGGAGAATTAAACCATGTTTAGAATGATCAGAGTGGTTAGTCAGGTGATGAGAACACAACATGGAGAATGAGTACAGGTGGTAGGTTAGGTCAGTTGGTGCCAGGACACATTCACACATGGAAGGATCAGAGGTGGCTTGGGCGCAAGTTAGTGACGGCCGCTGGTCAGGAAGCACAACATGAGAATCGATCCGAGTGTTAGGTCAGTGGTCAGGAACACAACATAGAAGAATGATCCGAGTGGTTAGTCAGTGTCAGGAACACAACATGAGAAGATCAGAGTGGTTTTGTCAGTGTGGGGAAGGCACAACAGAGAGATGATCCGATTTGGTGAGTGCCAGGGGAGAACACAACATGAGAACGTCAAGTGGTTATTCAGTGCCATTGGGGTGTCAGGAAAACAACAGAGAAGCGATCAGAGTGGTTCCAGTCAGGTGGTGGAGAAGGCACAATACATGAGAATATCAGAGTGTTAGTCAGTGGATGGAGAACACACCCATGAACCGATCAGGATCCTGAGTTGGGTCTAGTAGGTGGTGGAGAACCCAACATGAGACGATCAGAGTGGTTAGCGGGTGTGTCAGTGTGGGAACACAACATGAGACGATCAGAGTGGTTAGTCAGTTGTGAGCACACAACATGAAATTGCATCAGATTGGTTAGTCAGTGGTGGGGACACAACATGAGAACTGATCAGAGTGGTTAGTCAGTGGTTCAGGAATAAAAAAGGCACAACATGAGAATGATCAGATTGGTTAGTCAGTGGTGAAGAACACAAGCATGAGAATGATGATGAGTGGTTAGTCAGTGGTGAGAAAGCAACATAGAATTTGATCAGATTGGTTAGTCAGTTGGTGGAGAACACAACATGCGAATGATCGAGTGGTTAGTTCCTGCAGGAACACAACATGAGAAGATCAGAGTGGTCTAGTCGTGCGTGGAGAACATCAAGCATGAGAATGATCAGATTGGTTCGTCAGTGGTGGAGAATGGACAACATGAGAAGATCAGAGTGGTTAGTGCAGTGTGGAGAAACAACATGAGAATTGATCAGAGTGGTTAGTCAGTGGTGGAGAACACAATATGAGATGATCAGAGTGGTTGTCAGTGGTGGAGAAGGCATACAACCAATATGAGAATGATCAGATTGGTTGTAGTCAGTGGTGGAGAACACACATGAAATGACAGATTGGTTAGTGCAGTGGTGAGAACACATATGAGAATGATCAGAATTGGTTAGTCAGTGGTGGAGAAACAACATGAGAACGGATCAGAGTGGTTAGTATCAGTGGTGGAGAACACAAACCCATGAGAATAGATCAGGATTGGTTAGTCAGTTGGTGGAGAACACAACATGAGAATGATGCAGGAGTGGTTAGTCCAGGTGGTGGGTGAAGCACAACATGAGAATAGATCAGAGTGGTTAGTGCAGTGGTCAGGACACAACATGAGAATGATCAGAGTGGTTAGATCAGTGGATAGGAGGACACAAATGAGAACGATCAGATTGGTTATAGTCAGTGGTGGGAAACAAATGAGAAGGATGAGATTGGTTAGTCAGTGGGTGGAGAACACGAACTGAGAAGGGATCAGACGTGGTTAGTCAGTGGTGGATGAAGCAGCAACATGAGAAGCGATCAGAGTGGTTAGTAGTGTGGAGAACACAACATGAGAAATTGATCAGAGTGGTTAGGTCAGTGGTGTGAGAAGCAACAACATGAGCATGATCAGAGTGGTTAGTCAGTGGTGGGGAACACAAACATGAGAACGATCAGGATTGGTTAGTGCAGTGGTGGAGAAACAACATGAGAATGATCAGAGTGGTTCGGGAGTCATGGTGGAGAAACAAATGAGAACGATCAGGACTTGGTTAGTCAGTGGTGGAGAAACACAACATGAGAATGCTGCAGATTGGTTAGTCAGGTGGTGGGGAACAACAACATGAGAATGATCAGGTGGTTTAGTTCAGTGGTGGAGAAGCACAACATGAGAATGGATCAGAGTGGTTAGTTCAGTGGTGGACGAAGCACAACTGAGATGATCAGAGTGGTTGTCAGTGGTGGAGACCACAAGCATAGAGCCACGATCAGATTGGTGCATAGTCAGTGGTAGGAGGACACAACATGAGAAAGGATCAGAGTGGTTAGTCAGTGGTGGGAGAAACCACAACATTGAGAAGGATCAGAGTGGTTAGTCAGTGGTGGCGCAGGACACAACATGAGAATGATGCATCCACAGAGTGGTTAGTCAGCTGTGGCAGATATAAACCACAACATGAGAATGATCATGAGTTGGTTAGTCAGTGGTGTGGAGAACACAACATGAGAATGATCAGAGTGGTTAGTTCAGTGGTCAGGACCACAACATGAGAATGATCAGAGTGGTTAGTTCAGGTGTGGAGAAGCACAACATGAGAATGATCAGAGTGGTTAAGCAGTGGTGGGGAAGGCACAACATGAGAATGACAGAGTGGTTAGATCAGTGGTCAGGAAGCACAACATGAAGAATGATCAGAGTGGTTAGTCCATGTGGCGAACAACACCATGGATACAAAAAAAAATGAGAATGATCAGAGTGGTTAGTCAGTGGTGGGGAACCAACATGAGAATGATGCAGAGTGGTTAAGTCAGTGTCAGGAACACAACATGAGAGTGATCAAGATTGGTTAGTTCAGTGGTGGAGAACACAACATTGAGAACGATCAGAGTGTTAGTCAGTGGTCAGAACGCACCATGAAACGATCAGAGTGGTAGTCAGTGGTGGAGACACAACATGAGAATGATCAGAGTGGGTTAGTCAGTGGTTGGAGAACACAACATGAGAATGATCGGTGGTTAGTCAGTGGTTGGAGAAACAACATCGGAGAAGCGATTGCAGAAGTGGTTAGCTCAGTTGTGGAGACCAGCAAATGAGAATGATCAGAGTGGTTAGTCAGTGGTCAGGACCCAACATGAGAGTGATCAGATTAGGTTAGTAGCCATGTATTAAGACGATAAGCTGTATGTAGTGTCGCAGAAGCTACCCCATTTTCAAAAGAGAGTAAGTAGGAGGGGATGATCTCTCCCTCTGTTGTGGGCCTTACACCTTCTTTGACTAGGCTACTTGCTGAATCGTCGACCCTCGTAAAATGTGAAGTGACCATCTTACATACATTCTGGTTGCCAGGATCACAGTAGTCATAGAAACGAGAACATAGAAAATGGCAACTGTTTTCTATAGCAGGTGTGTGTGGTTTGAAATATAGCAGTGTTGTATGCGAGCATAACTGTAAGTCGCTTTGGATAAAAGTGTCTGTAGATGGCATATATTATATTATTATAGCAGCCCCTATAAAGGTAGCATATGCTTATAAGGCTGTGGTTTATATTTGTGACTCACGGGGAGGGCTAGTAGGGGATCGTCTGTCTGTATGAATGGGATCCAGCATCATGTGCGGTGGTGTCAGAGTATTAGCAGAGATATCCCATACTATTGGTACCAAGCCAAGCCCTGTCTGCTCACTTCCTGGTTACCACTAGTGGGTCATGAAGAGCACTAGTCCATTCCACCTCCGCTCACGACTCTACATCAGTGTAACGGTTTTCTTCCAGGGGTGAAGGAGAGGACCAAAGTGCAGCGCGGCTAGTGTTAAACATGTTTAATAAAGAACAAGTGAAACACTACAAACAACAATACAAAATAACAAATGTGCAAAAACYGAGACAGACCTATCTGGTGCAGACAATCACAGAGACAGGAAACAAACACCCACAAAATCCCAACACAAAACAAGCCTCCTATATATGATTCTCAATCAGGGACAACGATTACCATCTGCCTCTGATTGAGAACCATATTAGGCTGGACATAGAAACAGACAAACTAGACACACAACATAGAATTCCCACCCAGCTCACGTCCTGACCAACACTAAACAAGCAAAACACATAATAACTCTGGTCAGGACGTTACAATCAGTCTCAGATTACAGTATAACAAAGAACATATTACAAAGCAGGATTCATTAGTTAGCCGGCTGACTTTGACAAACAACCAGAAATAACTATTGGTTTTCTATACTTCGTTAAAAAAGTTTAAAAACTTAGATATGTGTTTTTGTTTGTCGAATCAAATTAGACCATGTCTACTTTTTAAGCTTATCATTAAAAAAAAATAAGTTTAAAGTTACATCAGAAGGTATTGATTCACCTCTGTAGTATTCCTCCCAGAGGAAAAGACACAGCGAACATGACCTTTTTATATCAAAACTCAGAATGGATCAGACCTGGGTTCAAATATCTCAATTACTTTCACATACGTTCAAAGTAAATATTCAGAAATATTTTATTTGAAAACACAAGTAGTTTGAATATTTTAAATATATTTGGAAATACACTTGGAAAGTATTTGAAAATACTAAAATACAATTACTCAAATAGAACCCCATGCATTTAACCCCAGGCTTCTGACAATAGTATTTGAGACAACTAATATTTACATTTGATACATTTGGTTTCACAAATAACCATTCAAATAAAAGTACTAGTTTTGTGCTGTGTATTTGAAAATACTTATGTATTTGAAAAATTTGAAAAACACAGAAAAGAGTCATTTAAATATCAGATACTAAAATACACATTATATTTGAACCTAGGTCTGGATTGGATAAACACTTAGTCGAACGTCTCATTGGGTGAGAGGAGGGAGGAGACTGGTGTCACTGGAGGCTGGTGTCACTGGAGGCTGGTGTCACTGGAGACTGGTGTCACTGGAGACTGGTGTCACTGGAAGGCTGGTGTACTGGAGACTGGTGTCACCTGGAGGCTGGTGTGTCACTGGAGACTGGTGTCACTGGAGGCTGTGTCACTGGAGACTGGTGTCACTGGAGGCTGGTGTCACTGGAGACTGGTGTCACTGGAGGCTGGTGTCCACTGGAGACTGTGTCTACTGGAACTGGTGTCACTGGAGGCTGGTGTCACTGGAGACTGGTGTCACTGGAGCCTGTGTCACTGGAGACTGGTGTCACTGGAGACTGGTGTCACTGAGGCTGGTGTCACTGGAGGCTGGTGTCACTGGAGACTGGTGTCACTGGAGCTGGTGTTTGTTGACACAGACTCTGTCACAAATGGTACCCTATTCCCTACATAGTATCTACTTTAGATCAGAGTTGTACCTATTCCTACATAGTACATTACTTTAGATCAGAGTTGGTACCCTATTCCCACATAGTACACTACTTTAGATCAGAGTTGGTACCCTATTCCCTAAATAGTGCACTACTTTAGATAGAGTTGGTACCCTCTATTCCTACATAGTACACTACTTTAGATAGAGTTGGTACGCTATTCCTACATAGTGCACTACTTTTAGATCAGAGTTGGTACACTATTCCTACATAGTGCACTCCTTAGATCAGAGTTGGTACCTATTCCCTAATAGTGCACTACTTTAGACCAGTGCTCTGATCAAAAGTAGTGCACTATTTTAGGGAAAAGGGTGATATTTGGAATGCAGTGTGCAGACTGTTCACAGGCCTGTCCACATGAAAAATACTATAGTATACCATGGTATAAATACTATAGTATTCACTGCACTGTTTTTACGGACTTTACTGTAGTATATACTATAGTATTCTGTAGTAAACTACAAAATGACATAGTAAGTACCGCACATATTCGAGGAATACTACACTGTGTAGTATAGTATTCTACAGTATACTACAGATTTCAATCGTAAGTACTGTCGTATTCTATAATAAACTGTAATATTTTTCATTTGGGTGTACCACTGTATTACCCAGCTGATGTAACAGGAGACTAATCCAGCTGKATCAGTCCTGGGAACACAACTAACTAACCTGGAGTCAGGCAGCCCTGTATGTCTGCACCAGCCTGCCTGGACGCACTGGCTTCGTCCCAACGGCACACTATTCCCTTTATAGCGCACTACTTTGGACCAGCACCCTATGTTAGTAGTGCAGTGTAAAGGGGATAGTGTGCCACTCGGAACGAAGCCACTGGTTTTGAGGGACAATCGTAGATAAGACAGGACAGAGGGCAAGAGAAGGAGGGGCCATAGGTCAAGGACCATCGTAGATAGGACAGGACAGAGGGGAAGAGAAGGGGGGAGGACATAGGTCAAGGGGTGGCTTAGTAACACAAAGGTTCAAGCCACAGAGGTCAAGTTAAGGGTCAGGGGTTGTGGGTTAGAGGTCGGGGTCGAGCTCCTTTGAAGTATACATTCTAATGCCTCCTATGTCTAATCCAAGACACATTATGATGTACAGGAGTACGGAATGAGACAAAGACGCAATCAAATAGAGACGGGACAGTGTACAAGGCATAACTTCTTTATTGTTATACACAGAAATACATCTTCAAAGACTGCACAAATCAGTGGGGTGAAACCATACTTTGAGATATCAAACGTCTCACACAGTTCCTCATCGTTTGGTAAAACAGTCAAAACAAGTATAATCTGGTCTTGTCCCCCCTGCCCCGTCCCCAAATGATCAGGCTGGTCTCATAGAGTAGACGTAACATCGTAAACGAAAACCTGGGAAACTCAAATTAGTATGCTATGCTACGTTCGGTATGGTTCCATAAGACAGAAGGTTACTTAAGGCAAAGATGAAAGGAGGGTGGTTGGTTGGGATAGATGGGTAGGCATATAACGTGACCGTCTAGTTTCGATTCTCATCACAGACAACTTTAGCATTTTAGCTAATCAGCATCTACTTGCTACTTTTTAGCTACTTTGCAACTACTTAGCATGTTAGCTAATCCTTCTTCTAACCCTAACCTTAAACCTTTAATTTAACTCCTAATCCTAACATTAATCCTTACCTTAACCCCTAACCACTAGCCTAGCTAACGTTAGCCACCTAGCTAACGTTAGCATTAGCACCACTTTGCCAACTAGCTAAAGTTAGCCACAACAAATTGAGATTCGTAACACATCATAAGAATTGGAGTTCGTAACACGTTATATGAAACGGATGATGGACATTCACAAATGAATACATACCATACCAAACGTAATATATCATACTAATTGGAGCATCCCGGATTTTCGTTTACTGTGTTACGTCTACCCCCTGAGTCCAGGTTGAAATGATACATAAATTACAGCCAATTACAGATAAAGATTTTAGTACTGTCAAATGTTACTGTATGTGCATTACAATACCCGTTACAAACATGTTATAGCCGTTGTCAAAATACAGGTGTGCAAATCGTTAGAAAAATACCAACTCATACCAGTTTCTGGATTATGCTCTGTAAAAATCCTTACAAATACTATATCTTATCTATATATAAAGGTTTCCAACATGCAATGTTGCTTTTTTTTTTATTTTTAATATATATATTTTTAAACATCCCATGTTCTGCCTGTTTTAACCCCTCGTAGATTACAGCTCTCACCCTGCTCTGTAAAAACAGAGGACGAAATAAAGAAAGAGGCCATCTCCAATGAGAAGGGTTGTTATGTTATCAGGTAGGTGTAGCAAACTTCAGGACGTTGATGTGGTTCCTACAGTTTTGAGAACGAGAACAGATTCAACACAATGTAAAGTTGTCTTGAGATTTCTTATATTTGTTTTTAAATGGTTAGAAATGTTTCATTATTTTTTCTTTGCCATACATGTCATTCTATTGTGACGGACTGCACATGAACACTGTAGGGACCAATCAGAATGCACACTGTAGGACCAATCAGAATGAACACTGTAGGACCATTCAGAATGAACACTGTAGGACCATTCAGAATGAACACTGTAGGACCAATCAGAATGAACACTGTGGGACCAATCAGAATGAACACTGTAGGACCAATCAGAATATAAAGATCAGTTAATGTCTGAAGAAGCTTGCAGTCTCCCAAAGTACAGAGCTTTATCCTGTGTTTCTTCAACAGACCATGCAAACTAGTAGTATCCTAAAAACTAAATTGCAATAAACACAATCTTGCCACTTTTCAAGCCCTTTTTCACAAGGACCACAAAACTTTAAACAAATACATATCTACACTGAGTGTACAAAACATTATGAACACCTTCTCTTTCCATGACATAGACTGATAAGGTGAATTCAGGTGAAAGCTATGATCCCTTATTGATGTCACTTGTTAAATCCACTTCAATCAGATGAAGGAGAGGAGACGAGTTGAAGAAGGAATTTTAAGCCTTGAGACAATTGAGACATGGATTGTGTATGTGTACCATTCAGAGGGTGAATGGGCAAGACAAAAGTTTTAAGTGCCTTTGAACGGAGTATTTAAGTGCCTTTGAACGGGGTATGGTAGTACGTGCCCGGTGCACCGGTCTGCGTCAAGAACTGAAACGCAGCTGGGTTTTTCATGCTCAACAGTTTCCCTGTGTGTATCAAGAATGGTCCACCACCCAAAGGTCATCCAGCCAACATGACACAACTGTGGGAAGCATTGGAGTCAACATGGGTCAGCATCTCTGTGGAACACTTTCAACACCTTGTAGAGTCCATACCCTGACGAATTGAGACTGTTCTGAGGGCAAAAGGGGGTGCAACTCAATATTAGGAAGGTGTTCATAATGTTTTGTACACTCAGTATATTTATCAATCATATGATGAACACATAAATAACAATTATTTGAAGTGGATAACAGAAACTGTTAAATATATACGTACTCCATTTGTTTATATGTTTTTTTTTAATAAAAACTAAATCATGCTTTACCTGCAACAAAGACTAGTACTGGTTAAAATGTAAGGGGCACATTTATAACTCACCTCCCTTTGATTGCAACAGTCCGGTCACTTCCTACACAAAACAATTAAGACACAGACTTCATATCTTAACGACCGTCTATTCCACCCCCCCCCTCCATCCACCCTCTCCTTATCTTCTTCTTCTGAGGTAAAGGTAAAGGTCGAAGTGTTCAAGACTTTTAAAAGGCATCACTCCTAACCACATAACCACAGGTACCACATATTATCCGTCCCTTGAATTCAACCTGAATACATTCAATACCAAGTTTCTTCTGAGAATCAATACAATCAATTCTGGAATCAATTCTTGTTTTTGAGAATCAATTCAAGGACGTTTACTTTCCAGTCTCACAAGACATGCAAGCAGAGATATAACAATAGGTGTTTTTTAATTTGACTAAACCAACTGATTTTCCCTCCTCTTCACAGCTTAGTGGTTTTAACATCAGAAGCAAAGAAGATAATTAAAGTAACTTGTCAACGAAATCCCATGCACAATTGTGTAATAATAATAATAATAATAATAATAATTTAATCCTTTGATTCAATAAATGACATAATTTATAAGACTTTTCATCTTTCAGTCACATAGAGCTAGCTTAGGCTTGCTACACAGTGTGGCTCCATTCCTCAAATCCTACTGTCAATCTGCCTGCCCCCCCCCATCTAGTCAAATTAGGCTTGTCTTTCCTGTTGTATGATACAATAAAATAAACAGATTTTAAAACAGTTAAAATGCTCAATAGACTAGACCCTTTGTTGTCAAAATATATAATCCGTCTTAAAAAAAATAAATCATATTGCACATTTAATAAAATTAGGACAGAATTCTCTCATTATGATGAAATAAAATCATTATGATTAGTCCAAAAATAAAAAGGTCTCTCCGTATTAGTTTTCCTTCCTTTTAACTAGTCTATAACTGCAGGTAACCAACATAAAGAAACAAAAAACTAAAGCTACAACAACAAAAATGCACAGGGAGTGTCAAAGAAGGGTCTCCTGGGTGAAGGTGGGAGGAGCTAAAGGAAGCTGTGATGAATGGTTATTCGTTAACAGAGTAAGACTGGCGTGTGACCGCGCTAGCACTGACAGCTAACGTTCGATGCATCCGCTTTCCTGCAGCAAGGGATGGTTAGAACCTCAGAACACTGGAACCTCAGAACACTGGGACCTCAGAACACTGGAACCTCAGAACACTGGACCTCAGAACACTGGGACCTCAGAACACAGGGACCTCAGAACACTGGGACCTCAGAACACAGGGACCTCAGAACACTGGGACCTCAGAACACTGGGACCTCAGAACACAGGGACCTCAGAACACAGGGACCTCAGAACACTGGGACCTCAGAACACTGGGACCTCAGAACACTGGGACCTCAGAACACAGGGACCTCAGAACACTGGGACCTCAGAACAATGGGACCTCAGAACACTGGAACCTCAGAACTCAGAATGTGGGAACGTTGGAACGCGCACCTCTCTCAGTCCTCTGGCCTTGCCGTGCTTACATCTCCCCATGAAGACGTCAGAGGGTAAAATAGTAAGGCAGCTGTTAGCTCCTGTCATCTATAAGTGCATCTCCACATTGGCCCAGTTAAAGTTAGTCCCTCTGTGTTCCTGCCAGGACAGGACAGAAGGACAGGACAAGCATTTCGCTACACCAGCAATAATATGTGTATGTGACCAATAAAATTTTGATTTGATTTAAAAAAACAGAAGGAGTGGCCTTGCACGAGCAGAGAGCTCACTGCTTGCGTCAGCAGACGTGTATTTCAATGACTTCATATTTTCCTGTGTGTGTGTGTGTGTTCGTGTGTGTATGTTCGTGTGTGTCTCCGTGGGTGTGTGTTCGTGTGTGTATGTTCGTGTGTGTGTCCCCGTGTGTGTGTGTTCGTGTGTGTATGTTCGTGTGTGTGTGTTTGTGTTTGTGTTTACTTTTTCTGTTGTACTGTTTTTCTCCCTCAGACATATCATGTTGTTCTTTAACAGAACCCAGAGGAGAGTATTATGATCAGGCAGGTCTGTGGACGGCCCAGGACAGCCTGCGGGTCCTTCTCTCCTGCCTCTCATGTTTCTCTCCTGTGTCACAAAGCTGATGTCCATGCTCCTGTGGCCGCTTCCGAGTCTGACTGACACCATTTTGATTTTTAAAAGGCTGGAGACGCAACTGCACCAGTTGCCACGGCATCACTGAGGGGTCAAACACAGTTCAGGTGGGGTTAAATCGATTAGTGATGAACTGATTGGATAAAATAACACACACAGGAGGTCAACATCAGGCCTGCTCTTTAGGAACATAACAAACGTGTTGTGTGGCTGTTTTTAGTTGTAAGGTTACCTGAGACACAGGACCATCATGTCAGGAAGTGGACAAATATGATGGCTAGGCCGATATTCAACAGCATCACCATAGCAACCAGGATAGAGTTAGGAGCCTGCAAGGCAACACCAAGAAGAGTTAGTATTAAGGTSGCCCCCCCCCCCCCCTGTCCATGTAGTGTTACTCATTGTGAATTAAAAGGTAAAACTGATCCTAGGATCAGCACTTCTACTTACATTCTCTTCGCCCCGCCCGTCAGCCATCTCCATACTGGCCTTCTTGGTCTCTGCCAGGCTCTTTGGTTTTAGCGAATCCTGCTTCCTGAGTTTGCTCTGCTCACCTGTGGGCGTCGGCTTGAGATTGAAATTCCGGAACGACTTTGGGGGTGGCGGGGCCATCCGTGCCAGGGTCAGTTGACTGGGCTCCTCGTCCTCCTCAGGCTCAGGTTCCGGGGGCAAGGGTCCCCTGGAGGGGGCTTTGACGTAGTAGCTATGATACTGGGAGTGGAGTTGTCCCATTCCGTTACCAGGACCCGCCACCGTCTGCGGAGCAGCAGCCTGGGGAGGTGGTACGTTGGTGGGGCCGGGCTCTGGGGTCTTGGGGGATTTGGCTGAAGCATCCTGGTGTATTACATGGGAAGAGTGAGCAGCGGCCTGGGGAGGTGGTACGTTGGTGGGGCCGGGCTCTGGGGTCTTGGGGGATTTGGCTGAAGCATCATGGGAAGAGTGAGCAGCGGCTGTGGGCGGCTCGGCAGTGATGGACACCCTCTCCTCTTTACTCAACTTCCTGCTCGTCCGCTCTTCCTTGCTGCTCTTACGGACTGGCTTCTCCTCTTTGCTGACCTTGCGGCTGTGTGATGATTCGTCCTTGCTGCTCTTAAGGCCCGGCTTCTCCTCTTTGCTGACCTTGCGGCTGTGTGATGATTCGTCCTTGCTGGTCTTGCGGGAGGCGGAGGTGGAGACGCTGTTGCTGTGCTGTCTCTTCTTGCTGTGGGGCGAAGGGGGAGGGGTGGGCCCGGGGGTCTTGGCAGGGCTGGTAGGGCTGTCTTTCTCCTTCTCTTCAGGAGGATCCTTGGGGATCTCCACTGGATCCATGAACGCCTGCTTGATATAATCAGGACCTATAGGGGAGACAGACAGAGACACAACTCATGTTTATGCAATTAACACACTCTTACATGTATAATGTCCCATGTAATATGTAATATGTAATATGTAACCAACATGTGTACAGTACATGTACACAATGAATGTTCTATTTTAGGGTGGCTGCAGTAACAGGGCTTGCTTTTCAAGTAGCACACATTAGCCATTAATCTGTGTATGGTAGAGAGAAGATAAAACACACACACACACACCCACACACACACCCCCACACACACACACACACACACACCCTTCCCCCATACACAAATATCCCATTAATAAAGAGAAGCTCTCTACCGGCCAACGATGACATGAGAGATTATAAATCTATCCCAGAGTTCCAGATCATGTGATCTGTGACCCAGATTGGGAGAACAGAACAGAGCACAGCTATCTGCTATCTGCTGCTCCTGTCTAGAACCCAGATTGGGAGAATAGAACAGAACATAGCACAGCTATCTGCTATCCACTGCTCCTGTCTAGAACCCAGATGAGGATAATAGAACAGAACATAGCACAGCTATCTGCTATCCACTGCTCCTGTCTAGAACCCAGATTAGGAGAATAGAACAGAACATAGCACAGCTATCTGCTATCCACTGCTCCTGTCTAGAACCCAGATTAGGAGAATAGAACAGAACATAGCACAGGTATCTGTTATCCACTGCTACTGTCTATAACCGAGATTAGTATAATAGAACAGAACAGAGTACATCTATCTGCTATCCACTGCTCCTGTCTAGACGTCAGAGGCAAGGCATGCATTTACAGCAGCAGACTCAACCCAACAAAGACTACTGTAACCTTAATGCTGTAGATAGATACAGTCAGGTCGAAATGTATTGGCACCCTTGATAACAGTGAGCCAAAAGAGAATATAAAATAAATAATGCAAATATATTTAGGGGGAAATTATATTATTTTACACTAATACAAGTCCATATTATACCTCTGTTTTCAATACCTTTTAATACCTCACCTTGTGAGGTTAACTGCACTGAGCCTTTTTCAAAAAAAATTCTGAGATTGGAGAACACATTGGGAGGGATCTGTCCCCACTGATCTTTGTCAATAGTGTCTGCTAAATGCAGGGTAGCAAATATTGTTAAGAACAGTAGCAACACATTTTCAGTTCTCAATGGCTTAAATAAAAGTTCAATTATTATTATTATAATTTTTTTAAGATTTCATATTTACAGATTGTTTACAAGTTTGTTATTAAGGCACGCAAAAGTTCAGATGTTCCAGAAGTCGTTTTTTACAAAAAAAAAATGCATTTTGATAAAATCCCAAAACAGTCAAATGCCAAATATATGTATATAAATACATTTAAAATAAAAATAAATAAATATACATTTTGCAATGGTATTCTCAGTCTCCGGACTTGAACCCGATTGAAAACCTGTGGTTTTGAATTGAAGAGGGACGTCCATAAATTCAGGTGAAGGATATCAAAGATCAGGAAAGATTCTGTATGGAGGAATGGTCTCAGATCCCTCCCAATGTGTTCTCCTTTTGAAAAAGGCTCAGTGCAGTCAAAAATACGGTTACAAGTTGATAAACTTTCAAAGCAGAATTACTTTCCCATTGTTCCTCAACTGTAGTGTATGAGATAACATTTTCTAGAGTCTCTACTTTTATCCAATGTAAAAAAAAAAACTATTTCAAATTTGGCTACATAAGACCGAATCGAGGCGGTTAGTCACAAATAGCACCATAACTTCAATATTTGACAGTAGGTATGAGGTTATTTTCTGCTTAAGCATCCTTATTTTGGCGCCAAACCAGCCACCGGTGTATGTGGCCAAAGAGCTCTATTGTCACGTCATCTGACCAAAGCACCGGATCCAATCCAAGTGCCAACGCGAAGCGCACCAGCGGTGGGTTCGACATGGAAATACGGATCAATAAGAGCCCTGTTTCACTCTGTCGATAACGAGGGCATGACCCCAAGGCGCAACAGACCCTTCCTGTTCTCACATGCTACGGAAACACAAAAAGGTTAACACACTTCAGCTTTTCTCTGTTTGTTTAATAGAGACACACACAGTTTACAATTGGCTCATTCATCCCCCTCCTCTCCCCTGTAACTATTCCCCAGGTCGTTGCTGCAAATGAGAACGTGTTCTCAGTCAACTTACCTGGTAAAATAACGGTAAAAAAAAAAAAAAAACACTGTGGAATAATCCCCCATGGTCACATTGCTGTGTTATGCATTCAACTAGTATTGGACAGATAACAGGGAAAAGTGGCTCTGTGTTATGCATTCAACTAGTATTGGACAGATAACAGGGAAAAGTGGGTCTGTGTTATATATTCAACTAGTATTGGACAGATAACAGGGAAAAGTGGTCTGTGGTTATGTATTCAACTAGTATTGGATAGATAACAGGGAAAAGAGGCTCTGTGTTATATATTCAACTAGTATTGGACAGATAACAGGGAAAAGTGGCTCTGTGTTATATATTCAACTAGTATTGGACAGATAACAGGGAAAAGTGGCTCTGTGTTATATATTCAACTAGTATTGACAGATAACAGGGAAGTGGCTCTGTGTTATATATTCAACTAGTATTGGACAGATAACAGGGAAAAGAGGCTCTGTGTTATATATTCAACTAGTATTGGACAGATAACAGGGAAAAGTGGCTCTGTGTTTATATTCAACTAGTATTGGACAGATAACAGGGAAAAGTGGCTCTGGTTATGTATTCAACTAGTATTGGATAGATAACAGGGAAAAGTGGCTCTGTGTTATATATTCAAACTAGTATTGGACAGATAACAGGGGAAAAGTGGCTCTGTGTTATGTATTCAACTAGTATTGGACAGATAACAGGGAAAAGTGGGTCTGTGTTCTATATTCAACTAGTATTGGATAGATACAGGGAAAGAGGCTCTGTGTTTATATTCAACTAGTATTGGACAGATAACAGGGAAAAGTGGCTCTGTGTTATATATTCAACTAGTATTGGACAGATAACAGGGAAAGTGGCTCTGTGTTATATATTCAACTAGTATTGGACAGATAACAGGGAAAGTGGCTCTGTGTTATATATTCAACTAGTATTGGACAGATAACAGGGAAAGAGGCTCTGTGTTATATAAATAAACAATTCGTTGTTAACTGACTTGCCTAGTTAAATAAAGGTTCCATAAATAAAAGTATTCAGGAGGGGGATACCTCGTCAGCTGTACAACAGCATTCAATCAAAATGTGTCTTCTGCGTTTATACCCTCTGAATCAAAGAGCCTTAATCAACATCCACACACGACTCCCATTACTCTACCTCAAAGTTAACGACGATGACGCGGTGGTGAAGAGTCGACTCCAAAATAATTGATTCCTCGAATCATATTCAGGGTTACTGACTTACTCAAGGGCAGAATGCCAGATTTCTTTTTCTTTTTTTTTCTCCCACCTTGTCATTTCAGGGATTTGAACCAGCAATCTTCTGTTACTAGCCTAATGCACTTATCCGTTAGGCTACCTAGGATCTGTCCTGAAAGTCTTATTCATTATGATATAGACAGTCTATACTGATGCTAGATCAGCACCCATACTCTAAGACGTTTGTGGGTACGGGCCCTGAGCCCTATGGACCCTGAGCCCTATGGACCCTGAGCCCTACGGACCCTGAGCCCTACGGACCCTGAGCCCTACGGACCCTGAGCCCTACGGACCCTGAGCCCTATGGGCCCTGAGCCCTATGGACCCTGAGCCCTATGGACCCTGAGCCCTATGGATCCTGAGCCCTGAGCCCTACGGACCCTGAGCCCTATGGACCCTGAGCCCTATGGACCCTGAGCCCTATGGGCCTGAGCCCTTGGACCCTGAGCCCTATGGACCCTGAGCCCTATGGATCCTGAGCCCTGAGCCCTACGGACCCTGAGCCCTATGGACCCTGAGCCCTATGACCCTGAGCCCTATGTGACCCTGAGCCCTGAGCCTATGGACACTGAGCCCTACGGACCCTGAGCCCTATGGACCCTGAGCCCTGAGCCCTATAGACCCTGAGCCCTATGGACCCTGAGCCCTATGGACCCTGAGCCCTACGGCCCTGAGCCCTATGGACCCTGAGCCCTATGGGCCCTGAGCCCTATAGACCCTGAGCCCTATGAGCCCTATGGACCCTGAGCCCTACGGACCCTGAGCCCTATGAGCCCTGAGCCCTATGGGCCCTGAGCCCTATGGGCCCTGAGCCTATGGACCCTGAGCCCTATGGGCCCTGAGCCCTATGGACCCTGAGCCCTATGGACCCTGAGCCCTATGGGCCCTGAGCCCTATAGACCCTGAGCCCTATGGACCCTGAGCCCTATGGACCCTGAGCCCTATGAGCCTGAGCCCTATGGACCCTGAGCCCTATGGCCCTGAGCCTATGGACCCTGAGCCCTATGGACCCTGAGCCCTATGGACCCTGAGCCCTATAGACCCTGAGCCCTATGGACCCTTAGCCCTATGGACCCTGAGCCCTATAGACCCTGAGCCCTATGAGCCCTATGGACCCTGAGCCCTATGGACCCTGAGACCTATGGGCCCTGAGCCCTATGGACCCTGAGCCCTATGGATCCTGAGCCCGAGCCCTACGGACCCTGAGCCCTATGGACCCTGAGCCCTATGGACCTGAGCCTATGGACCCTGAGCCTGAGCCCTATGACCTGAGCCCTACGGACCGAGCCCTATGGACCCTGAGCCCTGAGCCCTATAGACCCTGAGCCCTATGGACCCTGAGCCTACGGACCCTGACCCTACGGACCCTGAGCCCTACGGACCCTGAGCCCTATGGCCTGAGCCCTATGGACCTGAGCCCTACGGACCCTGAGCCCTACGGACCCTGAGCCCTATGGACCCTGAGCCTATGGGCCTGAGCCCTATGGACCCTGAGCCCTATGGACCCTGAGCCCTATGGATCCTGAGCCCTGAGCCCTACGGACCCTGAGCCTATGGACCCTGAGCCCTATGGACCCTGAGCCCTATGGACCCTGAGCCCTGAGCCCTATGGACCGCCTGAGCCCTACGGACCCTGAGCCCTATGGACCCTGAGCCCTGAGCCCTATAGACCCTGAGCCCTATGGACCCTGAGCCCTATGGACCCTGAGCCCTACGGCCCTGAGCCCTATGGACCCTGAGCCCTATGGGCCCTGAGCCCTATAGACCCTGAGCCCTATGAGCCCTATGGACCCTGAGCCCTACGGACCCTGAGCCCTATGAGCCCTGAGCCCTATGGACCCTGAGCCCTATGGACCCTGAGCCTAGAGCCCTGACCCTATGGACCCTGAGCCCTATGGACCCTGAGCCCTATGGACCCTGAGCCCTATGGACCCTGAGCCCTATGTACCCTGAGCCCTATAGACCCTGAGCCCTATGGACCCTGAGCCCTATGGACCCTGAGCCCTATAGACCCTGAGCCCTATGTGCCCTATGGACCCTGAGCCTATGGACCCTGAGACCTATGGGCCCTGAGCCCTATGGACCCTGAGCCCTATGGACCCTGAGCCCTATGGACCCTGAGCCCTATGGACCCTGAGCCCTATGGACCCTGAGCCCTATAGACCCTGAGCCCTATGGACCCTGAGCCCTAATGGACCCTGAGCCCTATAGACCCTGAGCCCTATGGACCCTGAGCCCTATGGACCCTGAGCCCTATGGACCCTGAGCCCTAATGGACCCTGAGCCTGAGCCCTATGGACCCTTAGCCCTATGGACCCTGAGCCCTATGGACCCTGAGCCCTATGGACCCTGAGCCCAGGGACCCCTGAGCCCTACGGACCCCTGAGCCCTACGGACCCTGAGCCCTACGGACCCTGAGCCCTACGGACCCTGAGCCCTATAGACCCTGAGCCCTATAGACCCTGGTCGCAAGTATGGATGTGACAAATATACATTTTTTGAGGGGTTTTCTGTTAAAACGATAAGTAACGTTTTGAATTCATAAATTCAGCTGCACTGCTGCCAGCAAGGGTTTGGGCCTCATGGTGCGTCCCTTTCAGATGGTTAAGCATCGCACCTGTACTACCATTACTCTACCTCAAAGTTAACGACGATGACGCGGTGGTGAAGAGTCGACTCCAAAATAATTGATTCCTCGACTCCTAGCACATCGACTCCCATTTCTGAGTGTCAAGATTCGATTCCACTAAGAATCGACTCGTAGCACATCGACTCCCGGAGAGTCGAGCGGGCACCAGGCAAACAGAGCCAGAGCGGGCACCAGGCAAACAGAGCTGGCACCAGGCAAACAGAGCCAGAGCTGTGCACTACACAAACAGTATCAGAGCTGTGCACTAAACTTATCTATTGACAATCAAAAGCTCTATCTAAACATGTCTTAGCTTGCAATGTCTCGCAACTTCAGTAAAGCAGCAGGGCCTATCATCGCTGAAAAGGCTAGTATACTCTAAACACAACAGGCCGGAGACTGAACAAACACTCGCATCATTAGCGAAAGAGGCAAAACTAGAGGTTTCACTCTCTGCAAAATCTGTCCAAAAAAAGCACAATGGGTTTCTAATGGGGTTATTTTGGATTTAAGCTTGTCGCCTGCCTTCCCGCCGTTGGGACCACGACTTCCACTGTTAGGGCGCAGACATGAGCATCTCTCATGGGGGGGCGAGAGGAGGGGTCAGGCAGAAAGAATATCTGGCTAATCTGTATCTCCGATGTCATGCCTCGCAAATTCACCAAAGTAGCGTCATGTTCGCCTCTTCCTCTCTGTCACACATTAGCAGGAAGCACACAGATAAACCCCACAAAGTGCCGCGCTTCGTGTGCAGATGGATCCGACCAATAACATTTGTTTAGACAATGTCTTTCTCTTCTTTTGTTCTGAATGAGGGAGGGAGGGCGTGTCTCACATGCAGTGACACGAGATAGAGAGAGAGAGAGAGAGAGAGAGAGAGAGAGAGAGAGAGAGAGAGAGAGAGTGAGAGCGAGAGAGATAGAAGGTCAGATGAGTTAAAGACCCACAACAGCGGAAATCCACTGTTTTGAGCTGAAAAGACGATGGCCAGAGCTTACCCATGATGTTGTACAACGATTTAACTCAATAACTCATTATTTTAAGTATGATATATTTGTTCTTGAAGTGGGGAATCTGAAGTGGGAAACTTGTGGAAATCCGTGTCAATGCTGTGTCACTCCCAATAAACTGACATGCAAAGTTATAACAACGATGTGTCTAACTAGGGCTGGTTTTAGTTCATTTGGAACCACCCAGCTTACATGTGGGATGCTTACTTCCTGTTTAGTACTTGTTGCTACGGGCTTCCTGCTGTCTGCAGTACACCTCGACCAGGAGCTTTGTTGGATGGGCTGACGGTTCTAAACCATCTTTGGTGAAACGGTGAGTAAAGAGCTAGCTAGCTACAGTAGTTTGTTATCTCTTCTCGCTATAAATTGAGCGTTCACTTAGCCAGGTAGCCATGGTAGCCAATATGTGTTAGCAGCCTGGCAAGGCTAACACAGCTAGCTAGTGACGCTAGTTACGCGATTAAGATGGCGCAGGCGGTGGATAGCGGACGTTTTACGGGCTCCCGACCAATTCTTCTACTTTTTTTTTTGGTACATAATGTCTCCGCCATCATTTCCTATGACCTAAAACAGCTTCTGTAAATCAGAACTGCGATCACTAACCTCGATTTGGATGACAACTTCAGCTGCTGTAGATGTTCTGCTTACTCCCGACTAGTCCCTAATCCCCGGGGCCTCGGGAAAAGGAAGCCAAAGGGGCAGACGGGAGGGCATACGGATGAAACTATGTTGGCGTGCAAATAAACCGCCCTTACACTCCGTTCTTTTCGTGAACGTACGGTCACTGGAGAACAAACGGGACGAACTCCGTTAGAGAATATCCAATGTTTCTCAGAGTTTGCTCAACTTGCATTTGGCTCAACCATTGGCTCAACTTACCCCATGGCAATTTGCTCAACCTACCTCAAGGCAAACATTTAGACTATATTAACCCACACAGCTACGAAGGATGTTCTATCATTCTAGGTTTTAAGAACCTCTTATTGAAGATTATAGAGACCCCAACTGATGTATAGAACAATTTTAAAGTATCTACTAAGGTTAAAGATACAAGCATCATGAAACCTCTAACACAATCAATTCATTTGACTTGGGGGGAACCTAACATACTTACCACTTTTTAAATGTATTTTCTTTCTTTACAGACTCCATGAAATGATAACCTCTTCCTAAATATTTTGTCAAATTTATACATTTTGGGTTTTTATTAATTTGGGGGTTTTCTAGAAACATGGGTGGCTCAACATACCCCACTTTCCCGTAATGTCAAAAGTGGCCGAAGCGGATAGGTGAAATGTCCACACAGCTGGCACACCTCGTCGTTTCTGGAGACATGCACGGCGGCACTACAGTAGCAAGCAATTGTAGCAAGCTAGCTTGTAGCGAGCATTTGTAGCAAGCTAGCTTGTAGCGAGCAATTGTATCAAGCTAGCTTGTAGCGAGCAATTGTAGCAAGCTAGCTTGTAGCGAGCAATTGTAGCAAGCTAGCTTGTAGCGAGCAATTGTAGCAAGCTAGCTT